>NC_092139.1:43248128-43551577 GCF_043159975.1 Macaca nemestrina | reverse complement strand
CTGGATATCCTTTTGGTTATAGAAATCAGCCTTATTTGATATGGAAGAAAACCACAGGAGGCCATAAAGACTAAGAGGTGGGGTTTTGGGGAGCCATCTTGGAGGTCAGCCACTATAGCCATTTACAAAGGAAAGGAGATTTTTAAATGTGTATTCTATTTTTTCAATAATACTTACAATTCTATGTTTAACTGGTTTAAATATTCATCATTAGATCTCTTATGCCATTACTTTCCCAGTCTGGAGATGTTTTTATTTTTTTCAATTCTCTAGTGTTTTCATTTTTCCAGAAAGGGTATCATGATATATAGGCTCTACATCCTTGCATAGAGGAGAATGTCTTTCTCTTATCTAATATACATTGGAGGTTTTGGCATTCATTTCAACCTCCTTCTAGCTTACTGACAGGTATTTTATACAACAATTTTTCTCAAATTATCCATGGTGCATAACAGTTTCTTTTCATTCTGCCACAGACCAATACTTTTGTAAAATACGATAAGTACTAAAAAATAATAAAATTTAAAACACAAAAATAAGCCTCATTTAAAAATTATTATATTCAACAGACTCTACTACTCTGTTAAATAGATAAAAGATTTCTAAAGAGCTACTTTTAATTACTGTGTGTACCATTTCTTTGACAACTAACAAATTGAGACCTGTTGCCAGTCCATGAAACACATTTTAAATAGCACTGCTATGTGGCTAGAAAGCTGAATACTGCATTTCCCAGACTTCCTTGCATCTAGGGTTTTGCATGTGGTCTTCCTGTCAACCAGAAATACCCTGAGATATGAAGAAGTGAAAATGAAACCATAATTCCATGGACACATGGGAGACAGAAGAATTTCTGGCAAGTATATCCCAAATACAGCAGACACAGAAAGACAAATATTAGATGATATAACTGATATGGTTTGGCTATGTCCCCATACAAATCTCATCTTGAATTGTAGCTCCCCAATCCTCACGTGTCATGGGAGGGACCTGGTTGGAAGGTAATTGAATCATGGGGTGGGTTTTTCCTGTGCTGTTCTTATGATAGTGAATAAGTCTCACGAGATCTGATGGTTTTACAAAGGGCAATTCCCCTGCACGTGCTTTCTTGCCTGCCTCCATGTAAGACATGCCTTTGCTCCTCCTTCACCTTGTGTGAGGCCTCTACAGTCATGTGGAACTGTAAGTCTATTAAACCTCTTTCCTTTATAAATTACCCAGTCTGTGGTGTGACTTTATTAGCAGCGTGAGAACGGACTAATATAATCACCTATATATGGAATCTAAATATGTAAAATGTGGTGAGTACAGCATGGTAAATAAAGTTAGCAGTAATGTATGGCAAATGGTAACTATCATTAATAATAAAGTATAATAAACTTAAAATTTTCTAAGAGAGTAACTTGCAAGTATTCTCACCACACACACATACTTGGAAACTACATAAAATGATGGATATATTAGTTTGATTGTGGGAATCATTACAAGAGGTAATATGTACTTCCATCAAAAAGTCATGTTGTATACCTTAGATACTTGTAATTTTTTATTTGTCAATCCTACCTCAATAAAGCAGGGAGGGGCAAAGCATGGGCATGTCTTTTTTTATTATGGTTCACTTTACTGCACTCCACAAATATTGTGTTTTTTACAAATTGAAAGTTTGTGGCAACCCTGTATTGAGCAAGTCTGTCCATGCCAGAGTTTTCTTTTTTTTTCTTTTTGAGATAAAGTCTTGCTTCTCTGACCAGGCTGGAGTGCAATGGCGCAATCTTGGCTCACTGCAACCTCTGTCTCCCAGGTTCAAGCAATTCTCCTGCCTCAGGCACCTCAGTAACTGGGATTATAGGCATGTGCCACCACTCCTGGCTAATTTTTGTATTTTTAGTAGAGACATTTCACCATGTTGGCCAGGCTGGTATCAAACTCCTGACCTCAAGTGATCCACCCACCTCGGCCTCCCAAAGTGCTGGGATTACAGGCACGAGTCACCACTCCCGGCCATCTCCGTCCACACCAGTGTTTCCAGTGCCATGTGCTCGTTTTGTGTTTCTGTATCACATTCTGGTAATTCTCTCAATATTTCATACTTTTTCATTATTATTATATCTGTTGTGGTGATCTGTGATGTTGCTGTTGTAATTTTTTGGGGGGTGACGCAAACTGTGCCCATGTAAGATGGGGAAATTAATCGATAAATGTTGTGTGTATTCTGACTGCTCTATCAACCAATGGTCCTCTCATCTCTCTCCCTCTCCTCAGGCATCTCTATTCCTTGAGACACAACAATATGGAATTTAGGTAAATTAATAACCCTAAAATGGCCTTTAAGTCTTCAAGTTAAAGGAAGAGTCACACATCTCTTACTTTAAATCAAAAACTAAAAATAATTAAGCTTAATAAGGAAGGCATGTTAAAGGCTGAGACAGGCCAAAAGTTAGTCTCCTTGTGCCAGACAGTGAAGTTGTGAATGCAAAGAAAAAGTTTTTGAAGTAAATTAAAAATGCTATTCCAGAGAACAAATGATAAGAAAATAAAACAATCTTCTTGCTGGTATGGAGAAAGTTTGAGTGGTCTGGATGGAAAATGAAACCAGCCTCAATGTTTCCTTAAGTCAAACCCTAATCCAGAGCAGAGTTCTAATTCTTTTCAATTCCATGAAGGCTGAAAAAGATAAGGAAGCTGCAGAAGAAAGGTTGAAGCTGGCAGAGGTTGTTTCATGAGGTTTGAGGAAAGGAGCTGTCTCCATACAAGTTATCCAGATCTAGGTAAGCTCATTGATGAAGGTGGCTCTCTAAACAAAAGATTTTCATTGTACACAAAGCAGCTGTCTATTGGAAAACAATGCCATCTAGGACTTTCATAAGGAGAAGTCAATTCCTGGCTTCAAAGATTCAAAGAACAGGCTGACACTCTTGTGAGGGACTAATGCAGCTGGTGAGTTTAAGTTGAAGCCAATGCTTATTTATCATTCCAAAAATTCTAGAACTCTTAAGAATTATGCTAAATCTACTCTGCCTGTGCTCTAGAAATGGATCACAAAGCCTGGATGATAGCACATCTGTTTACAGCATGGTTTACTGAATCTTCTAAGCCAACTATTGAGACCTATTGCTCAGAAAAGAAGATCCTTTTTAAAACATTACTGCTCATTGACAATACAACTGGTAACCCAAGACCTCTGATGGAAATGTACCAGGAGATTAATATTTTTTTCATAACTGCTAACACAATATCTATTTGGCAACTCATGATTCAAAGAGTAATTTTGATCTTCCAGTCTTGTTAAGAAATATGTTTTGTAAGGCTTTATCTGCTGTGGATAGTGATTCCTCTAATGGATCTGGGTAAAGTGAATTGAAAACATTCTGGAAAAGATTCACAATGCTAGATGCCATTAAAAACATTCATAATTCATAGGAGGAGGTAAAAATATCAACATGAACAGGAATTTGGAAGAAGTTGATTCCAACCTTCATGGATGACTTTGAGACTTTATTGGAAGAAGTCAGTGCAGATGTAGTGGAAATAGCAAGAGAACTAGAATTAAAAGTGCAGCCTAAAGATGTGACGGAATTGCTGCAATCTCTTGATAAAACTTTAATCGTTGAGGAGTTGCTTCTTATGAATGACCAAAGAAACTGGTTTCTTAAGATGGAATCTACTGCAGAAGATGCAGTGAACATTATTAAATGACAACAAAACATTTAGAATATTACATAACTTAGTTGTTAAAGCTGTGGCAGAGTTTCAAAGGATTGACTCCAAGTTTTTTTTTTTTAAGAAAAAAACAAGAGGTATATTCAAACTACAAATACTTGACTTGAAGGAAAAACTATGTAAGATTCTTATTTTTTTTAGAGTAACGTATCCCTACTTAAAGACAGATGGTCCTACATATAACAGCTATGTACAAGACTAGTTGTAAAATTGTTATTGGTTTTACAGTGATAAATGTAAAACTGAAAAAATCTGTATGACTCATTTTGCTGGGATATACACTTTATTGCAGTGACCTGGGACTGAACCCATAATACCTCTGAGATATGTCTGTGTGTCACAGGAGGACTCAGATCTGAAACAGATGGATCAGAGACACTGGGGTTCTCTTTCTACTGTATAGCTGCCAAAGAGTGGGTGGGTGTGGTTAGTTGTTTTCTCTGACTGCATGGTTCTTGAGTGTATGATGGTCCTCCCAGAAATTCTGTAGATGAGCAAGGATCTTTTAGCAAAGGCTTGTCTGCTAAAACTCCCTAGAGAAGATTCTTTTGTCTGCCACTAAGAAACCTTATTGATGTAACTGGCTACCTGAGTCTTGCATTACTCTTTTCTCCATAAGCCAGTGTAAATAATGCACCATTAGTTTCCGATTTTTAAAAGCTGTAGATAAGTCATATGAGGAATTTTCTTTTTTACTCACTATTTTATTTTTATTTCCTCTTTGATTCTTGTAAAAGTTTGTTTCTCTCTCCTTGAAATGAAAAATGCCACCAAATATATATATTTCTTACATATTTTTCTTTAATTTGATCTCATTTATTATAACCTCCTTAGAAATAATGATTTAATTTCTCCTCTGGCTTTAAAAAGCAAATAACTTTTTTATTTTGTCGTTATAATTATTGTTATTTTATTTTTTTGAGACAGAGCTTTCCTCTTGTCACCCAACCTGAAGTGCAATGGCACGATGTCGGCTCACTGCAACCTCTGCCTCCCAGGTTCAAGTGATTCTCCTGCCTCAGCCTCCCCAGCAGCTGGGATTACAGGCGCCTGCCATCACACCTGGCTAATTTTTGTATTTTTAGTAGAGATGGGATTTCACCATGTCAACCAGGCTGGTCTCGAGCTCCTGACCTCAGGTGATCCGCCTGCCTCGGCCTCCCAAAGCGCTGGAATTACAGGCGTGAGTTTTTTTCATTATTTAATCTGATTTTTTTACATTATAGATAATAAATTATTGGGTTGTTTGCTTTCTTTTTCTTCTTCTCTATCTCTTTCATTTCTCTACTCGTCTTTTTATGTCCTAGAACTTTACCTCTGCATTCTTGGGGTTTTTCTATTTAAAGACTTGCTTTTCTGCAGTGTCTTATTATTTTTAAGAAGGATTATTTTATGACTTATTGACATGGAGTATTTTGAACATTTTAAAACTGGATAGAATTGCATAATGAGCCCCCATGTATTTCATCCATCCTCAACATCCATCCATCCATCTATCTATCCATTAATGCCTTTTATTATCTCTTATCTCTATTTATTGACTAAGACTGATTTTAATTATCCTTTATAGATTTCTCTAAGTTCTTACCATATTCTCGTCTTTTACATTATCTGTCTTCCTTTAATCTATTTTCTTTCTACTTGGACTCATCTTACCTTATATTTGAGTTTTATTTTTTAGAATGTATGATTTCCTGAATGTCATTAAAGGTGTAAAGATGATACTTTTCATCTTTATGTTTATTTTCTAGACTTTAGAGTATTTTTTAAGTATACGGGCTTGCTCCATATCTTAGAGATGATACATCTAATCTTTTATTTACTCCATCTTTTTTATAGCCTCTTTTTTCCTGACTAGTCATCCCTGAATGTGGACTTGTCCATGAAGTTCTTCTACTGCCCAGAAAGAGCGTGCACACTTCCTTAGTTCCCATCAGCGTGGTGGGAAAGATATTCCTACAGAGGCTGAAGAAATAACGTTCTGGTGCTTTTTAATGCTTATCAGTGCAGATCTTTCACCTGGGGAACAATCTGTTGTTCCCACTACAATAAAAAATATGGCGTTTCTTTGATAAAAAACTTAATTTGTCCCTCCTCCTCCTCCTCTTCCTCCTCTTCCTCCTTGTCCTCCTCCTCCTTCTTCCTCTTCTTTGCTGGAAGACATGCATATCTGGCCCACTGTAAATATGTGTGTCAAAAGGTGCTGCTAGAGTCTATTTTTTCTAACTGCTCAATTCAGAATTCAAATATAATCACCATCCTCCATCCCTCAAGCCCCACCTGCTTTCATCCTCATGTTTATTACTTTGGTGCACTTCGATTTAGTGCCATAAATCACTATTGTAAACATCTTAACACCTTCATGAGGGTGGGGGTGACATGAAAGGGCTCTGCTAGAAAACAGCTCCCATGTAATAGCTACATGGGTGGAGGTGGGGGCTCCTCCCTTTAGGGACCAAATTCCTTCATCTGTGAGTTAGGTACAGAGTGGGGATAGACAGGGAGAAATCTTTTTCTTTGCTTTTCCCCTAGATGGCTCCACCATGCTGCTTCACACACTCATCCTAGCTTTGGATAAAGCAATCTCCTCCTTTAATTTTAAGATTAGTGTAAAAATAAGATAGTCCAAAGTGATTAATAAGACTCATTATAGGCTGTGCTCTATGCTACGCATTATTCAAGGGTCATCTCACTATACTCCCACCCTATAAGGCAGGTACTATTATTATCCCCATGTTATAAGTGTGTAAGCTGTCACTTAGAAAGATTAAGGATGTTAATCAGGGTCATGTAGTCTTAAAGAGTAGAGGAAACTTTCAAATCCAGTGAGCCCACTTTGGCAGCTCAGGCTCTTTGTTGTTGTTTTAACTATGCTAGGCACCTTATATACATTTTCATGTTTAATACTAATAATCATTTTTATTTAAAGACTACAAAATTTTGTAATGTTAGCATAAGTAGGCAATATCAAAAAGTCTCCTTATTATCCTTAATGACTATATGGGCCAAGCGTGGTGGCTTATTCTTGTAAACCTAGCACTTTGGGAAGCTGAGGTGGGAGGATCACTCGAGCACAGGTGTTTGACACCAGCCTGAGCAACATAGTGAGACCCTAATCTCTACAAAAAATAAGAATAATAGCCAGGCATGGTGTTGCACACCTGTGGTCCAAGCTACTTGAGAGGCTGAGGCAGGAGGATCACTTCAGCGAGCCTAGAAGATTAAGCTGAGTTGAGCTGTGGTTGCAGCACTGCACTCCAGCCTGGGTGACAGAGCAAAACCCCGTCTCAAAAATAAAATAATTTTTTTAATTTAAAAAAATGTAAAAATTGTATCACTCCATTATTCTTCCATTTCAAGTGGATCATTTTGAGATATATATACATGGTCTACACCTCATTTTTGTCCTTCAACAATAAATCTTGGAGATTTTTTTCACTCCAAATCATAAAATTCTTTACCCTGATACCAAAACCAGACAAGGACACAACAACAAACAGCAACAAAACTATAGGCCAATATCCCAGATGAACATACATGCAAAAATCCTTGAGAAAATACTACCAAATCAAATTCAACAACACATCAGAAAGATGATACACCATATTCAAATGGGATTCATTCCAGGGGCGAAAGAATGGTTCTACATATGCAAATTGATCAACAGGATACATCACATCAACAGAATGAAGAACAAAAAGCATACAATCACTTCAATAGACACAGAAAAATCATTTAATAAAATTGAATACCCCCTTATGATAAGAATGCTAAAAAATTTAGAAGGAATACACATCAACACAATAAAGACTATATTCAACAAACCCACAGCTAACACCTTACTGAATGGGGAAAAGCTGAAAGCCTTTCTTCTAAGAACTGGAACAAGAAAATGATGCCCATTTTCACCACTCTTATTTAACATAGGACTGGAAGTCCTAGCCAGAGCAATCAGGTAAGAGAAAAAAATAAAGGGCATCCAAATCGGAAAAGAGAAAGTCAGATTGTTCCTTTGCAGATGACATGATCTTCTACCTAGAAAAACCTAAAAACCAAAATTCTCTGGAAAAGGAACAATGAATGCAGTAAAGTTGCAGTACACAAAATCAACATACAAAAATCAGTAGTATTTCTATACACCAATAATAAAGTAGCTGAAAAGGAAATCATTGTCTTTATTTCTTTTTCAGCTACTTTATTATTCAGCTACAGGCAATGATTTCCTTTCCATTGGCAACCCAATGAAAGCAATCCCATTTACAATAGCTACAAAAAATAAAATACCTAGGAATAAATTTAACCAAGTAGGTAAAAGGCCTCAACAATTAAAACTACGAAACATTGATGAAATAAATTGAAGAGGACACAAACAAATGGAAAGGCACCTTTGTTCATGGATTTGAAGAATTAATATTGTTAAAATGACAATACTACCCAAAGAATCTAAAGGATACCAATGACATTCTTCAAAAAAATAGAAAAAGCTGCAGTAGCCAAAACAGCATACTATTAGTATAAAAAGAGACACATAAACCAATGGAACAATATAGAGAAACCAGAAACAACTCCATATATTTACAGCCAACTAATATTTTACAAAGATGCCATGAACCTACATTGGGGAAAGGACATCCTCTTAAATAAACGGTGCTGGGAAAATAGATATCCATGTGCGGAAAAATGAAACTACATCCGCATCTCTTACCATACACAAAAATTAACTCAAAATAGATTAAAGACTTAAGCATAAGATCTGAAACGATAAAACTACTAGACTGGAAGAAAACATAGGGAAATGTTTTAGGACATTGGTCTTGGCAAAGATTTTATTGCTAAGATTTCAAAAACACAGGCAACATAACAAAAATAGCTAAATTAGACTATATCAAACTAAAAAGTTTCAGTATAGCAAAAGCAACAACGGAGTGAAGAGACAAGAGATAATCTGTTTAACAGGAGAAAATATTTGCAAGATATTTGTTCAACAAAGGACTAATACCTAGAGTATAAAAGGAACTCAATATAACAGTAAAAAATTTTTTAAAAATCAGATTTAAGAGTGGGCAGAGGATCTGAACAGACATTTCTCAAAAGAAAACACACAAATGACCAACAAAGATTAATATAAGTATATTATAGCTTTGATATATTGAATGTACTTTTTAAGTGCTCAACATGGGCCAGTTGTGATGATTCATGCTTACAATCCCAAAACCATGGGAAGCCAAGGCAGGTGCATTGTTTCAGCCAAGGAATCTGACTGGGCAACATGGCAAAATCTCATCTCTACAAAAAATACAAAAATTAGCCGGGTGTGGTGGTGTACTGCTGTAGTTCCAGCTACTCAGAAGGCTAAAGTGGGAGGATTGCTTGAGCCTGGAAGGTCAAGGCTGCAGTGAGCCATGATCACACCACTGTACTCCAGCCTGGGTGACAGAGCAAGATTCTGTCTCAAAAAAAAAAAAAAAAAAAAAAAAAAGTGTTCAACACCACTAATCATCAGGGAAATGGTGCAAATCAAAACCACAAAAATATATCATCTCACCCCAATTAGAATGGCCACTATCAAAGAGACAAAAAATAACATTTGCTGACATGGATGCAGAAAAAAAGAACTTTTATACACTGTTGATGGGACTGTAAATGGGTATAGCCATTATGGAAAACAGTGTGACGGTATTTCAAAAAACTCAAAATAGTGCTGCTATATGATCCAGCAATCCCACTAGTGGGTATCTATCCAAAGGAAAGGAAATCAGTACATCAAAGGGATTCCTGCACTCCCATGTTTATTGCACACTATTCACAGTAGCTTAGATATGTAATTAACCTACATGTGCATCAATAGATGAATGGATAAAAACAGTGTGGTATATATACACAATGGAACACAATTCAGTCATAAAAACAGAATGAAATCCTGTCACTCGTGGTAATGTAAATAAGCCTGAAAGATATTACGTTAAGCAAAATAAGTCAGACACAGAAAGATAAATACCACATGTTCTCATTCATATGTGAGAGCTGAAAAAAAAATTGAGCTCATTGAATGTGGGTTACAGAGGCTTGGAAGGGTAGGTGGGAGGGAAGAGTGTGGAGAGGTTACTTAATGGGTACAAACTTACAGCTAGATAGGAGGAATGAGTTCTGGTATTCTGCAGCACTGTAAAGTGAATATGGTTAACCATAATTTTATGTATATTTTCAAAAGCTAGAAGACAGGATTTTGAATGTTCAAAGCACAAAGAAATGAAGTGTTTGAGGTGATCAATATGCCAATTACCCTGATTTGATCATTACACATCATATACAGGTATTGAAATATCACTTCGTATCCCATAAATATGTACAATTATTACCTGTCAACTAAAATTTTTTAAAGCATAAAATTCTGCCTCATTCTTTTTAATGCCTATACAATATTCTATTTATGGGTATACCATTATTAATAGTGCCTTATTCTCATTTTTCAGCTATTGTAAACATTAAAGCAAATAATAAACTTAGACATATGTCACTTCACACATGCATACGTGTAACTGCAGAATATATTTCTTGATGTACTGATAATCAAAAGGGTGGGTAAAACCCACTTGAGCGTTTTAGTAATGGTGCTTGGGGGTGAGGCAGAGTGTGCTGATTACAGAGGTCATGGAAGTACTGGGAAGACACATGGGAATATGTAACAATCTGAGATTAGCTGCAGCAGGAAGCTGCTACCACCCTAGGCTGATGTGAAAGAGGGAAGAGGCAGTGTTACTGGAACCCAAGGGATAGGTGTTCCCGTACAGGTTGGAACCATCATGGCATAGAAGAGCTGGAGCCACACAGGGAGACAGGGCTACTAAGATATCATCCACTCAAGAGGAAGAAGGATGACAGAAGGACCCTTCCTGCACCTTTCTAACCACCACCAGTGCCACCATAGGTGAAATCCCATCGGAGGGGGCTGGCTGACCCATCCTGAGGTATAGAATCTGCAGGAATCAGCCTCGCCTCACCTCTAATTCTAGGCAGAACAACAAAAAAAGGGTTACAGGAGAGATAAGGAATATATCTGTAGACTGTCAGGCCCAGGTCTAGTACAGTCAACCTTTGTATTTTTTAATTCACCATGCATGTTCTCTCCAGTGAACATGTATACATTTCTGCTCATCAATCCAGCCAAGGAAACACAAAGTTCCATCAGACATGGTATTCACCTCATGTTCAGGATTGCCAGACATAAGCAATCTTCCTAGATAGGTTCACATGTGGCTCTTTATGATTTTGTGAATTTGACAGTCTTACAAAATAATAGAGAATATTGAAGGGGAAAGAAAAAACCAACTGATTAACATAGAGTTTTTTTTCTTTTCCTTTTTTTTTTTTTAAGAGATGGAATCTCTGTTCTGTTCCATTGGTCTATATGTCTGTTTTGGTACCAGTACCAAGCTGTTTTGGTTACTGCAGCCTTGTAGTATAGACTGAAGTCAGGTGGCGTGATGCCTCTAGCTTTGTTCTTTTGGTTTAGGACTGTCTTGCCAATGCGGGCTCTTTTTTGGTTCCGTATGAACTTTAAAGTAGTTTTTTTCCAATTCTGTGAAGAAAGTCATTGGTAACTTAACGGGGATGGCACTGAATCTATAAATTACCTTGGGCAATATGACCATTTTCACGATATTGATTCTTCCTATCCATGAGTATGGAATGTTCTTCCATTTGTTTGTGTCCTCTTTCATTTCATTGAGCAGTGGTTTGTAGTTCTCCTTGAAGAGGTCCTTCACATCCCTTGTAAGTTGGATTCCTAGGTATTTTATTCTCTTTGAAGCAATTGTGAATGGGAGTTCACTCATGATTTGGCTCTCTGTTTGCCTGTTACTGGTGTATAAAAATGCTAGTGACTTCTGCACATTGATTTTGTATCCTGAGGCTTTGCTGAAGTTGCTTATCAGCTTAAGGAGATTTGGGGCTGAGAACAGAGGCCTCAGAAATAACACCACACATCTACAACCATCTGATCTTTGACAAACCTGACAAAAACAAGAAATGGAGAAAGGATTCTGTATTTAATAAATGGTGCTGGAAAAACTGGCTAGCCATAAGTATGTTTATTGCAGCACTATTCACAGTAGCAAAGACTTGGAACCAACCCAAATGTCCATCAGTGACAGACTTGATTAAGAAAATGTGGCACATGTACACCATGGAATACTATGCAGCCATAGAAAAGGATGAGTTCATGTCCTTTGTAGGGACGAGGATGAAGCTGGAAACCATCATTCTCAGCAAACTATCACAAGAACAGAAAACCAAACACCACATGTTCTCACTCACAGGTGGGAATTGAACAGTGAGAACACTTGGACACAGGAAGGGGAACATCACACATTGGGGCTTGTTGGGGGGTGGGGAAAGGGAGGAGAGGGGAGGGATAGCATTAGGAGATATAACTAATGTAAATGACGAGTTAATGGGTGCAGCACACCAACATGGCACATGTATACATATGTAACAAACCTGCATGTTGTGCACATGTACCCTAGAACTTAAAGTATAATAAAAAAATAAAAATAAATGAGATAGAAATAATAATGGAATTATAATATCACCAGAACAATAATTATTTTAGGCAGAAGCATGAACTATCATTAAAAATACTGAGTAAAAATTTGAAAATAAACAGCGTTTCCCCAAAAGATGCATATTAAACTCAGAATGGGAAAAAAGTAGCTTTATAGTGCAGAAACTTGGCAGATACCATCTTAACTGAGTGATCAAAGTCAAAATCACCATTAATGATGGTGTGTCTCCTGATATGATGTACTGAGAAGGCAACAGCACCTCTGAGGTTGATACAGTTTGGCTCCGTGTTCCCACCAAAATCTCACATGGAATTGTAATAATGCCCATGTGTCAAGGGTGAGACCAGGTGGATGTAATTCGGTCACAGGGGTGATTTTCCCCATGCTGTTCTCATGATAATGAGTGAGTTCTCATGAGATCTGATGGTTTTATAAGCATCTGGTATTTCCCCTGCTAGCACTCTTTCTCTCTCCTGCCGCTCTGTGAAGAGGTGCCTTCCACCATGATTATAAATTTCCTGAGGCCTCCTCTGCCATGCAAAACTGTGATTCAATTAAACCTCTTTTTTTAAAAAAAAAAAAAAAAGAGAGAGATGGAGTCTCACTCTGTTGTCCAGGCTGGAGTGCAATGGCACGATCTCGGCTCACTGCAACTTCCACCTCCTGGATTCTAGCAATTCTGCTGCCTCAGCCTCCCAAGCAGCTGGGACTACAGGCACACCCCGCTATGCCCAGATAATTTTTTGTATTTTAGCAGAGACGGCTTTTACCATGTTGCCCAGGCTGGTCTCGAACTCCTGAGCTCAGGCAATCCACCCGCTTTGGCCTCACAAAGCACTAGGATTTTTAAAAAAACACACATAGTGTTATACTCCTTACTTCTTTAACTGGCCTTGATGTACAACCTTAAGGTAATTATTTAAAGTTTCTTCTGTACCTGTAATTATTTCTTCCTTGTCATTTCCAGAGTTTACCTGTGTTTGCTTTCTACTCTTTTCCTTGAAAGTCAGCTAAAAGTCTCTCTCTCTCTGGATTTATTTATTTCGGGATTTTTGCAGTGTGATCAGAGCATATTTTTGTTAGTTTTACATTTCAAATATTACTTATATTTTTCTCTAAAGTATAATATTTGATAACTTCTGTGAGTATTCCTGGGGTGCTTATCTAGAAGAATTAATATTCAGTTTTCAGGCAAGAAGCAATGTGTATGTATATATAAACATGCATATGAACCCATGCGATCAATTATATCGTTTAAGTTTTATGAATTTTTATTTTTTTCTACTTATTCTGTCATGGAATGAAAGAAATAAATAAAAATATTAGATTATAAAATTTTTATGTCCATTTCTCAGTATTATAGTTTCAGCTTCTAAAATGTAAGTACTACATTATTTGATGCATACATATGCATACGTCTTAGTTCTTCATTGTGGATTGCACATTTTGTTGTTATAACGTTCTATTTGGGAATTATCTAATATATTTTAAACAGTTTTATTGGGATATAATCACGTATAATACAATTCAACCATTTAAGGTGTATAATCCAATGATTTCAGTCTATTTACAGATACGTGCAATTATACTGACAATTTTAAAACATTTTTATGATCTCAAAAAGAAAGCCTGAAATCTTTAGGTATCACTCTCCTATTCTTCCCTGCCTCCCTCTCATCTGAGCCCTAAGCTACTACTAATTTACTTCCTGTCTCTGTAGATATACCCTTTCTGGATATTTCATAAAGTCTTTTGCAACTAGCATTTTTGCTTAGCATAACGTTTTCAAGATTCATCATCCATGTTGTAACATGTATCATTCCATTGTGGTCAGAGAAGACACTGTACTGTCTGAACTTTGTTAAATTTAGCAAGGTTTATTTTTGGCCCAGCATAAAGTCTATTTTGGAGAATGCAGAAGAATCAAGACAAATGTGTGGTCTACTGTTGTTAAGTGTGGTCTATAAATGTATGTTAAGTGTAGTTGGTTTGTAGTGTTGTTCAGGCCTGTTTCCTTGTTGATCTTTGGCCGAACTGTATTCATTGGAATACAGTAGAATATTCAAGTTTCCAAGTGTTTTGTTGTTGTTAACGATGATGATAAACTCCCTATTTCTCCTTTCCTTTCTGTCAGTTCTTGCCTCTAGTATTTTGGTAGTCTTTCATTGTATACAAGCTTATAATTGTTATGTCTTCCTGACGGATTGACCTTTTTATCATTATTAAATTTTCGTTTTTATCTCCAGTAACATTTGTTTTTGTTTTAGAGCCAAATTTGTTTGATATTAGCACAGTGACTCCAGCTTTCTTATGGTTGCTGTGTGTATGATTCATCTTTTTCCAACTTTGATTTCCAGTGTAGTATTTTTGAGTCTAGAACGTGCCTCCTGTAAATAGCATATAATTGAATATTTTTAAAAATCCCATCTATTTCTGTCTTTTTATGCGGTTGTTCAATCCATTTACATGTAATGTGTGATTATTGATGTAGATGAATTTACAACTGTCATTTGACTTTTTGTTTTCTAAATGTCTCATTCTTTTGGTTCCTCTATTTTCCCTTTATTGCTTTCTTTTGTATGGAGTGAATATATTCTTATGTGACATGTTAATTTCTTTAGTGATTTATTTTACTTTATTTCTTGAGTTATTCCTTTTGTGGTTGTATCAAGACTTTAATTATAAACACCAAACTTACCAAAACCAGCTTCATATTTATACTAACTTAATTCCAGTGACATAGTTTTTGTGCTATGATAACATTTACAAATGTTACAAACCCACAATAAATTGTTATAAACAGAACTTTATGATTTTTTGCCTTTTAAAGAATCTAAAAGAAGAAAAGAGAGCAAGTATATATTTATAGATATTGCTATATTAATCTCCTCATTTATCATTTCTGGACCTCTGTTTCTTCCTCTGGATTCAAGTTACCACCAGTAACTTCTTTCACCCACCTCCTTTGTGCTGTGTTTGGCAAATACATTATTTTTTTTATGTCATAGGTCAAACAATTCATTATATACATATTTTTATACAATTACTTTAAAAATAATTAATAGAATAAGGCACAGAAATACACATTTATAGTATTTATAATTACAAAATTATCATCACCATTGCTCTTTATTTCATCATGTGAATTTGAATTACCATATGGTGTCACTTGCTTTCAGCCTGAAGAACTTCCTTTCATATTTGTTATAAGGCAGACCTCCCAGCAACGTTTTCCCTGTTTTTTTTTTTAATGAAAATTCTTCAGTTAACTTCCAGTTTTTGAAAGACAGCCCTGCTGATTATAGAATTCTTGATGAACTATTGTTTTCATTTTGAGCACTTTGAATGTTTTCCCATTGCCATCTGATCGCCATTGTTTCTGACGAAAATTCAGCAGTTAATTGCATTGGGGGTCTATTTAAAAGACAAGTTAGTTTTCTCTTGCTGCTTTCAAGATTTTCTTTTTTCAGCCATCTTCTTGTCTTTGCTTATTAGCATTTTTACCATGAGGTGCTTGTTTGTGGATCTCTTTCTATCCTACTTGAGATTCTTGGCTATATAGATCAATGTTTTTCAATAAATACTGGAAGTTTTTAGTCATTTATTCGATCATTTTTATCCTCCTTCCTATTTATTCTCTCCTTCTGGTTCTCTCATTACAGATATGTTGGTTCCCGTAATAGTATCACACATTTCTCTGAGGCTCTGTTCACTTTTTAAAAGAATAATTAATAGACTTTATTTTTAGTACAATTTTAGGTTTACAGAATATCATGCGCGTCCGTGTGAAGAGACCACCAAACAGGCTTTGTGTGAGCAACATGGCTGTTTATTTCACCTGGGTGCAGGTGGGTTGAGTCCGAAAAGAGAGTCAGTGAAGGGAGATAAGGGTGGGGCCGTTTTACAGGATTTGGGTAGGTAAAGGAAAATTACACTCAAAGGGGGGTTGTTCTCTGGCGGGCAGGAGTGGGGGTCACAAGGTGCTTGGTGGGGGAGCTTTTTGAGCCAGGATGAGCCAGGAAAAGGAATTTCACAAGATAATATCATTGCTTAAGGCAAGGACCGGCCATTTTCACTTCTTTCGTGGTAGAATGTCATCACTTAAGGCGAGGCAGGGCATTTGCACTTCTTTTGTGATTCTTCAGTTACTTCGGGCCATCTGGACATATACACGCAAGTCACAGGGGATGCGATGGCTTGGCTTGGGCTCAGAGGCCTGACACAGAATATTTAAGGATATAATACGAAGACTTCCATATACCCACTCCACCCAATTCCTCTACCCTAGCACACAATTTCCCCTATTATTAACAGTTTGCACTGGTATGGCACATGTGTTACTGTTGATGAACTAATATTCGTACAATATTATTAACTATAATCAGTAGTTTACCTTAAGGTTCTAGGAACTCCAAGTTTAAAACTGTTTATACTTTGTGTTATACAGTTCCATGGGATTTGACTAATTATGAAACATATCTATTACTGTATTTTCATACAGAATATTTTTACCACCCTAAAAATCCCTTGGGCTTAACCTGTTTATCTCTATCCCACCTTCCACCAAACCCCTGACAACTACTGGTCGTTTTAATGCCTCTATTATTGTTTTGCCTTTCCCAAAATGTCATATAGTTGAAATCATAATATGTAGCCTTTTTCAGATTGTCTTTTTTCTTTCTTTCTTTTTTTTTTTTTTTTGAGACGGAGTCTCGCTCTGTCGCCCAGGCTGGAGTGCAGTGGCCGGATCTCAGCTCACTGCAAGCTCCACCTCCCGGGTTTACGCCATTCTCCTGCCTCAGCCTCCTGAGTAGTTGGGACTACAGGCGCCTGCCACCTCACCCGGGCTAGTTTTTTGTATTTTTTTTTTTTTTTTAGTAGAGACGCGGTTTCACCGTGTTAGCCAGGATGGTCTCGATCTCCTGACCTCGTGATCCGCCTGTCTCGGCCTCCCAAAGTGCTGGGATTACAGGCTTGAGCCATCGCGCGTGGCAGATTGTCTTTTTTCACTCAGCAATATGAGTTAAGTCTCCCCCATGTCTTTTCATGGCTTGATAGCTTATTTCTTTTCTCCCTCTGTTCTTCAAGTTGTGTAATCAATTTTGATCTATCTTCAAGTTTACAAATTCTTTCTTCTGCCGTTCAAATATACTGTTGAGCCCCTCAAGAGAATTTTCATTTTCATTTTATTTTTCCCTTCCAAAATTCCTACTTTGAAAAATCATTTCTCTTTATTGTTGTTTTTTATTTGATACAACATTGACATTGTACCTTCTTTTGCTCTTTAAATTGTGATTTCGGTTTTTTTTTTTTTTGACCATTATAATGGCTTCTTTGAAGTTTTGTCTGTTAAATCCAACATCTGGTTTATCTTACAGGTATTTTCAGTTGCCTGCTATATTTTCAGCATATTGATCATGCTTTGCTGTTTTGTTTTTGGTTTTGTTTTGCATGTGTTGTAATATCTTGATGGAAACTGGACATTTTAGATTATATATTGTAGCCACTCTGAGTACCACCTCTACCTTTCTAGGGCTTATTATTGTTATTTTATTGTCTGTTTATTTAGTAACTAGATAGGCTATTTTAGCGGTATCTATTTTCCTCTCGTATTGTTAAACTTATGATAACCTTCAGGGGCTGCAGCCTTGGATGGGCCTATGGTCACCTTGGGATAACTGGCTCTAACAGAGCTCTCTTTGTCTATCACTTCCCTAATCATGCCCAGCTGTTAAGAGCCTTTAATTGCTGTCTGATTGCTCTGTTGTTTTCAGTAGTATTCTAGGGCATAAATTGTTCTGCATTCTAACACTATCAAACTAAAGTCAGTGTTTTAGATTTGCTCTGACCTCAGGAAAGATTTTTCTTAGATGTCTCCTTCCCCATTTTTCTGGAAAATCCCCTCATCCACAGTTTAATCTATATCTCCAATGAGTAGCTACTATTTTCCCAATACCTTTCACCACGAACTTTATCCTTCTTGAGAATGCCCTCAGGATTAAACATCTTCACACTCTGTTGCAAATGAAGCCACTTGCTTTGCGAAGAAACTAGGAGTTACCTGTTTTAAGGCCTACTTCGACCTTCAGGCAGAATCACTGAGCCAAGGCTCTGGAAACTGGCAAAGGGTAGCAGATAGTGGGCAGTATGGAACAGTGATGTACTACTCTCTAAGTGACATCCCTGCTTTAGGAGCTGAGCTTTAAGCAGAAGAGGAGACAGTAGTCTCAGTTAACCTCTGCTTGCTTCTCCTAGCATGAAACCATGGCTTTACAAATGGAAACAAGGAACCCCAGTAGTCTCAAAGGTGCTGTGCCCCAACAAGAGCCTCCGTCTGACCAGTGGAGGCTAGCAGGAGGAGGGAAACCTCCCTCCTGGCTAAACGTTCAAAGAACTTAGCCTCATCCACAGGTAGCTGAAGGCAGGGTGAGTAAGGCTGAAATCCTCCCCTTTCCAGGAGGCTAGCCTTCCAAGCTAGGAACTGGGGGTAGGAGGAGCCTTGGGTTCTTGGCTACACTACACTGGAGTGAAGTTTTTGTCTTGCTGAGCTGATGAGGGAAGGAGAGAATGGTCTTGGTTCAAATACTACAGACTCTCACTGTTTTTAGTGAATTTTGGCAGAATATCTTGAATAGTTGTGTCATTTGCTGTATACCCTTAGAACCATTTCCAGAGAATGTAAATAGTGTGTGTGTGTGTATATATATTTTATATATATATATATATATACATGTATAATTTTTACCAGTGTCACCGGGGAGTAGTCCCACAAAGTTTCTCATGTCATGCTGAAAGATGACCTTGTAATCATCCAACAGGTTCTTCCTGCCTGCTGCACAGGAAAAAATTAATTCATGGAGACCATGGCATTGCCATACAGAAAGAGTTTAATTGAGGAAGGCCAGCCATGCCACTTAGGAGGTGGCATTATTACTCAAATCAATCTCTCTGAAGACTCAGAGGTGTTATAAAGTTTTGGTGCCGCAAAAGAAATAGCACTTGAATATAAAATTTTCTTTTTAATTCTCAGTAAAGCAAGTGACTTCTCTAGAAGGGTGCACCCTTACAGATGGAGCAATGGTGAGCACACACTTGGACAAGGGAGGGAAAGGGGTTCTTATCCCTGACGCACGTGGTCCCTGCTGCTGTGTCTTTCCCCTATTGGCTAGGATTAGACTGCACAAGCTACCCTAATTCTGATTGGCTAATTTAAAGACAGTGACTGGGTGAGTGGTTTGGTGGGAAAAATGGTTATGACAGAGCAGGTAACTGGAATGAGTCAGAGTGGAGTAGGTAATCAGAATGAGTCTGGGTGGAGCAGGTAAATCAAAAAAGGTTGCTTTACGAGGAAGTTAAGTTTAAAAGTAGAAGGCAAAGAATTGAACATACTGACATACTGATTCTTTGAAAAGAAATTGAGAACTCATATCTAACAGAGGTTAGGGGTTTTCAAGGATAGTTTGGTCGGCAGGGGACTAGGGAATGGGGAATGTTGATTGGTTGGGAATAAAATCATAGGGATATGGAAAACAGTCCTTGTGTGCTGAGTCAGCCTCTGGGTGGGGCCACAGGAGTAGTTGAGTCATGAGTCCAGAGTCCAGGTGGAGTCAGTCTGAAATATATCTCAAACAACCAATCCGCTGGGCATGGTGGCTCACGCCTGTAATCCCAGCACTTTGGGAGGCCAAGGCGGGTGGATCACAAGGTCAGGAGATTGAGACCATCCTGGCTAACAAGGTAAAACCCCATCTCTACTAAAAATACAAAAACAAAATTAGCCAGGCATGGTGGCGGGCACCTGTTGTTCCAGCTACTGGGGAGGCTGAGGTGGGAGAATGGCTTGAAACTGGGAGACAGAGCTTGCAGTGAGCAGAGATCACGCCACTGCACACCAGCCTGGGTGACAGAGCTAGATTCCGTCTCAAACAACAATGACAACAATCTTAGGTTTTGTAATAGTGATGCTATCTATAGGAGTAATTGGGGAAGTCACAGATATTGTGACTTCTGGCCACATGATTCCTGAGCAGTAAGGGATTATAGAAACTACACCCACATCTTAGCAGAATTCGGGACCCTCTCATAATCCTAACCATGTGGTCTTTCATTCGTTTGACTTGCAAAGGTGGTTTATTAGTAGTTTTGGAAAGGGCTATTATGGTCTTTGCCTTAAGGTTAAACTATAAACTAAATTTCTCCCAAAGCCAGCTCAGTCTACACTCAAGAATGACCCATGATAACTTGAAAGTTAGAAGCAAACTAGAGTCAACTATGTCAATTTCCCCTACTTTTATAATTTTACAAAGGAAGTTTCAATCTTTCTCTTATCAAACTGATGCTTTCATCTGTAAATTCGACTTTGCCTGGCATTAAGACTGTGATTTCTGTTTTTCAGTTTGGATTAGCATTTTCTCATGCTTTTGACCCTTTTTTATTATTATGTTTCAGATCTGTCTTATGTGTGCTACAGATAGCTGGATTTTGTTTCTTGGTCTTAATGTATAATCTTTTATTTTGAAATTTTCCTTTTATCTTCAATACCTAGCACCATACTTAGCATTTATTAACTGTTTAAGGAAGGAAGGTTGATTTCTCTCCTGAGTTCTGGGCAGGGTGGGATCCCTCTAGGCCTCATTGGAAAGCCCCATGAGTAGCTAAATGCTGGATGCTGCTTAGAGATCACTAAGATCGACGTCTCTGAAAAAAAACATTAACAGTCTTATCGAAGTATAATTGTCATAAAAGAAATGTCCCTATTTAAAATATATAATTTGATAAGATCTGACATACATCTATATGTCACATACACACACACACACACACACACACACACACACACACCAGGAAACAATCACCACAATCAAGACAGTTAACATGTCTATTGCCCCCAAAAGTTTCCTTGTGTTTCTTCCCAAATGAATCGTAACCACTGCCCTCATGTAGCATATGTGCTAGTGTTTATTTATCTTGATGCTGTATATATCTAATCAGGTCCAAATACAGAATAGCTCAATCAGATCCTTTGGTGTCTTATGATATAATTATTTTAATGTCTTAGCCCAGTGGGCTGAGAGAAGAACTGAGTTTGTTTAAGGACTCAAGATCTATTTTCAATGACCTTCCCTAGTACTGGGTAAAATAATTAATGAAATTGTTCAATTCATCCATTTTTCTAGGAAAATGAAATCTCATGTATTTGATCTTACTACTTGCAGAACTACAACCCTCTGTTTCTCCTGACTTTTCCATATTTTAATATTTTCCTTTTGTACTCGTCTGAATGATTCTTTGAAAGAGAATGTTTTCGTGAGAATGAATAGGGGAAATAGGCGCCTTGTTAGGTATTGCCAGCTGCTCAATCTAGTTCTCCAAAGCCTCCAGAATAAATATATTTTTAAAACCTTCCAGAACATATTTGTTGAGAAGCGTCATGGCTGGCTAAGCTTGCCTATTTAGTATAACAGATGTTAATTTGTTTACCCAGAATAAAGGAAAAATCTAAGTATATTTGTTCATAGTGTCCCATGTGGATGACACAAGCATTTTTATTAGTCCAGACAGAGTTTGTATTTTATTTTTATGAGAATATTTTGCCTAATACATTTTATGTTCAAATATTATGAATTTATGGCATATTTTTAAAAAAACTAACAGGAATATGTAAAGTAGTTCTACTGAACCTAGAGTTCTCTGTTATGTGTAATTAATTTCAAATCTTGGTGGGGGTAGAGGGGAGAGCTATTATTTTAATTGGCCAAGTGCACAGACTCTAGAACAAGATCATCTGAGGTATGATAACTATCCTGCCTGTTACTACCCGTGTGACTTTGGGCAGATTGCTCAACACTCTGAGAGATGATTCCACATCTTTAAAATGGAGACAAAACCTACCTCACAGAGTCTGTTTTTCACACTGATATAAAGATACTATCTGAGACTGGGTTATTTACAAACAAAAGAGGTTTAATGGACTCAGTTCCTCATGGCTGGAGAGGCCTCTGGAAACTTACAGTCACGGAGGAAGGTGAAGGGGAAGCAAGGCATGTCTTACAGGGTAACGGAAGAGAGAGAGCACACAGGGGAAATGCCAGGTACTTACCAAACAACCAGATCGCAGGAGAACTCACTCACTATCGAGAGAAAAACATGGGAGAAACCGCACCCCCGCATGATCCAATCACCTCCTACCAGGTCCCTCCCTCAACATGTGGGGATTACAATTTGAGATGAGATTTGGGTAGAAAATCAGAGCCAGACCAAATCTCAGAGTAATTAAGAAAATGAAGTGTGATGATACATGTACAATACTTACAACAGTGTCTGGATCACAATAAGTGTTATTTATGTTAACTGTTATTTTGTGTATAAAAATAATGCTATTTGAAATGAATGTTTTCCTTTATGTCATGATTCAAAAAGCAAGCCAAGTCAGTTATACATTTGAATTTGGAATTTAGCTTTGAATATACTAATATTAAAATATTATTATGTGGTTTACATTATTGTTGAATGTTTTTTCATCAGTTTGGGACACAGTGACAACTCAAAATATATTAGGCAGTGAAAGTTAAAAATAGTTGACTATTTGGAGGGAGCTCTGTCCAAGAATGTTGAGTGAAAAAAAGAAAGCAGATATTAATTATTTCATGTTGTTCTACTGAATACTTGTTACTTAGGTAAACTCTCAGCTTTGTGGTCAGAAATCTTTGTTTTAGGTAGATCTGGCTATTTTTCCCAGTATTTCTTAGCCTAATGCATACATATAAAGGGCCTTTTGTAATCATCTGTTGACTAATTAAAGTGGCATGTTCCTATGCTCCTTGATCCTCTGTACCCCTGAACCCCATGTGACCCTGTATGAGTAACAAGAGGAGGAGGGGCCATGATGGAGAATGTGGCAATGGTCATAAACATGTGCATGAGCTTGCTACTTGCTACTTCCTGTGATGACCATGCTCTGGAAATGGTCCCTTAATTCCAGAGGGCAGATGCTTATCAAATGGTACTAGTGGCCAAAAGAGCAAGTACTCATCTGTGTCCATTTCTTCATTTTTTTTTTTGGCTCAAAGCCACGTTATATCTCCCAGCCTCCCTTTCAGCTAGCTGCAGTCATGTGATGAGTTCTGATCAATGGGATGTGAGTAGAGGCTATGGATGCCTCACCCATTAAAAATATGGCATTCTTGATACTCATCCTGTTTTTCCCATCCACTGACTGAATAAGTGGATTTCAAGGACCTAGACAGGGGACACATATGGAAAAAGTCTGGCTTCCTTAAATAACAGATTAAGTATCTGATCTCTTTCAAATAATGCTCACCCCTTTATCATGGCTATTAGGAAGACGGTATCCAAGTCCATTGCTGGGTAAAGTTATGAAGAAAACAACTTCTTATAAGAGAAGACAACTTTTTTTTCTCAGATTCTCTATACTCTTCTCCCTTTGATGATAATAATTAACTCTTATTGAGTATGTATCAAACATTATGCTAATTTGTTTGTTAATTCTAGATACCATGACATTTACCCTCCATATCAACCATATACAGTATTATGCACACAACTGAAGGAATGAAGCACAGAGAGGTTAAGTTATGGATCACTAGTGGACAATGAAATCAGGATTTGAACTCAGAAAATTCACACCTAATCACCAAACCAAATGACTCACCAATACACTCTAAGTGTCCAGTTTCTCTAGTTGTGCATACTATCTACAGGACTTGCTGTCTCAGATGACTTCCCAAAGCACATAACTTTCCCCCTATTATGTCCTTCAAAACACCCTACCCTAAATCCCATTCTTCAAACATTTATTATGCAAAGAAATTAATGGATTAATTAAAATTCTATTTTGAGCACTCACTATATTAAAAGGATTAGTGTTAACTGTAATGGGCTTGATAAACTTGGCAATATTATGATTTGCTACCTGAATTCCAGAGAATTTCAGTCTCTTTATCATCTGGCCACCCTATGCTGATCTAAAACCAAGAAAGTTAGAGTCCTGGGGTGGGGTTTGGAGAATCTTCAGCCCATTATTCTTATGAGTAATATAAACCATATCCAAAGGTATCAGAGAAGTAGGTCCAACTGAAGAGCAAAATGGGAGGGTCAGCAGTGAGTGGTGTTGGGAATCCACAATGAAATAAACAAGAGTTAGAAAGCTGGAGGTGGGAGAACAAAAACATGCAAAAAGAGGTAGGTGGTCTGGCATAATTCCAGAAATGAGTTCACAGTGCACTATACATTTTTCATCATCTCCTGGAGTATGTCTATATGATGAATCTGGGATCGCTCGAAGGGTCTGGAACAGGTATGGGAAAATGTCATATAATTGCATAACTGGTACATAGGGGAAAAGTAATGAATATGCTGATGGAAGTTCAGATAATGTAGTATGAGGGTAAATGTCTTCTGTCTGAAGGATATCCATACAGATTTTTTGAAAGAGGTAACTATGGTGTTGGGTTTTCCTGAATGCACAGAATTGGGAAAGTGGATATTGGAGAAAGGGCAAAAAAGGCACCACAATAGGTAGTGGAACCTGTATAAGCAAAGGCATAGAGATAGAAATGTTCAAGCTGTGCAACAGAAATAACACATTGTAGAATTTTCAAGTGTAAATTACACAAGGGGTAACACTAAGGGACAAAGGTGAGAGCTAAACAAGGGAAATGGAGAGCTGACAGGTTATCTGCAGTCATAGTGGATCCTATCAGAGAAGAAGAGCTCCTCAAGTAAAAGAATTTAGGGAAAGAAGGAAAGGGGCCAAGGATAGAAGAAAACTTTGGGAGAAACTTTAAATGTATTTGAAAAAGAGCTAAAGAAGAAGGACTCAATGGAGATTTTTAAGACATTGGGGTGGGGAGAACAGAAGTTGCAAAGTGCTGACTAGTACTTTTTCATTGAACATTCAGCTCTCACCTGCAAGTGACTGGAGCTGTACCATGAACTGGATATTAAAAGGCTTTGCACCAGAGTTCTTCCATGAGGCTCCATCTAAGGCCAGAGGGATTAAGAAATAAATGACAATGATGAAGTGGAGGTGTGGGTCGAGGCTATTTTTCTCCAGGGAAATACTTAGAGGCTCAGAGGAATTGCATAAGGGAGAGCAGATGCGTTTTTAATTTAGGGAACACTTGAACAGGTTTCCAGCCAGGAGAAAGATAGATGGCACGGAGGAGAAGGATAGAAGAAGATAGTTGATGGAGGAAAACAGAGAGTGCAATTTAGCAAGAAGGAATCATGGGTTAATATAGAAATCCCATTGGTGGAGAAAGTGCAATGGAGGAATCCAAAATCACATATTTGACAGGACATCAGGTGTCCTCAGAGAAGAAGGGGTTGAAGGTTGGAGCCCAGGAAAATGGAGAGGTTTGGCATAGGATTTGGAAGAATATCTGCAAAGATTGTACTCAATTTTAGTCCATCAATCACCACATATTTATGAAGCATCTAGTCTGTGCCCAGTGGTGCCCTGGGTTGTACATTGCAGCTTTCCAAATTGCTGGCAGTTGCTGCCAACTTGGCAATATCAGAAAATGTTGAAAAATGTGTTCTCTGCTCCATCATGGAAGTCACTAATAAAAATAAGGAGTAACTTAGGATCAGGCCCCTAAAGCACCCAACTTGCTCTTTCTTTCCTGTTTAAGACCAATGCACTGAAGGCTCCATTTTTAAGTCAATGTTGTTTTTTGTGTTTTTTTTTGTTTGTTTGTTTTTTGAGACGGAGTCTTGCTCTGCCGCCCAGGCTGGAGTGCAATGGCCGGATCTCAGCTCACTGCAAGCTCCACCTCCCGAGTTCACGCCATTCTCCTGCCTCAGCCTCCCGAGTAGTTGGGACTACAGGCGCCCGCCACCGTACCCGGCTAGTTTTTTGTATTTTTTAGTAGAGACGGAGTTTCACCGTGTTAGCCAGGATGGTCTCGATCTCCTGACCTCGTGATCCGCCCGTCTCGGCCTCCCAAAGTGCTGGGATTACAGGCTTGAGCCACCGCGCCCGGCCTTAAGTCAATGTTATTTATAGTGCTATTTCATTGTGACCAACATTTTGCATGCTTGGCTATGAGTTCATCTTCTTAGCTTTTTATCACAACTGGGCATAAAATCATGCATGGTTTCACAACATATTACTCTCTCATTATAATAAAGATATGAAGTTATGAGTGTTCAGTGGTACAGAAATTACCATTTTGACTTGAAGATCAACGAATTTGTGGATCAATGATTTAGTTAAAATGTAACAATAAAAGAAAATTAGAGATATGGTGCAGGAGTTGAAAAGGACAAAATTATCAAGATAGACTGAATAAACTTATAGAAATGGTGAAATTGAAAATATTGGAGGACGTTAGAGGGCAACAGACACTGTCCGTTCTTTACCAATATCCCTTCAGCATTCACCTTCCCACTGCACTCTGAGGCTTTCTCTGGTTTCCGGGGCATCACTGGCTAGAACACAGGCCAGGCCAGAAGTGCTATGAATTAATGCCCATGGGAGAGTCCTTCAACCAATAATGGATATGATTTAGCATATAAATATTCCATGTTCATCATCCCCAAGGTGAAACAACTCAAAAGCACATTCTACCTCATCTCCTGGAGGTTCCCAGTAGGTTGAGCCCCAGTTGCCCACAGTGGCAACCTATTCGTCAACACATATTAGATTTCTTTCACTCCCTTTCTTACTGCCCTCTTCTCTACTCATTTTCCACATTGGCTTCACCAAAATGATGACTTGCATTTAAATCTTTGTCTCAGGGTTTTCTCCAGTGGAATTGAGCCTAAATCAGAGAGGGAAACCAAATTCCTCTGAAGAAGAAAAAAAAAAGAATCCTCCAACATGTACTATTTCTTCCCTGGTAAACCACATCCTGTTGAACCACCATCTACACAATTCCCCAAGATAGAAACCCTAAAATTATCATTGAGAATTATCTCTTCCTTCTATCTTATATTCAAATCATTGACAACTTCTACAGATCTATCCTCTAAATATCTCTCAAATCTACTTATTTCCATCTCTGTCTGCACAGCATAGGTCAAGCTACTTCATCTCCCACCCAGACCTCCTAACTGGTTTCTATATTCATTTTTATTTTCTTCCAATTCTTTCTCCACTTAGCATCCCCAAAGCAAACTTCTCGAAGCTAAGTCTAATTTTTTACATCCCACACCCTGCTTAAAACCCTTCAATGGCTTTCCATCTGTCTTACATTACAGCCAACACTCCTTAACACAGCCTGCAAGATTTTACATAGTCTGGACTCCCCCTACTTTCCACATTTCCAGCTTCCCCTTAAACCACACTTTTTTTTGCTTTAAACTTTCCAGCTCTCTACTCCTTCTTACATTCAATGCCTGTAGGTTTCCTGCTCCCTTGCACCAAGGGATGCAGATTTTCTTAGAAAAGTCTTTCCCTGCAATCTTTCCCCTCCCGTGACCCCTTGTCTAGTTAATGCCTACCTTGTCTTCAGTTCTCAGGTTCAGAGTTACATTCTCTAAAAATTTTCCAAACATCTTTTATTAGGTTAAATATCTCTTCTACGGGCTGTTATAGAAATATGTTACTCTACTTTTTTTCCGCCATTGCAATTTTTACATTTAAATTACTGATTATTAAAGTTAGTCTCCTTGTCTACACTTTAGCCTCCTTGATGCCAAGGAAGATAAGCCAATGAATGCATGCCTGTGAATTTTATATTTATCACTGTAAGAAACAGGAATAGTCTGTGGGGGAAAGGAACGTAGCTTCTGGGGAAACCAAAAGGACGCATGAAGGGGAATCATGCACAAGCTCTCATATAGGATAGCTTTGCTGTTCTGCCCTAACGTTGGTAAGATTACAGAACAGAAACTTGCAATGAGACTAATATACTTGCCTCTTTAACATTCTCCAACAATGTGGTAACAGGATAAAAATAAAGCAGATTATCTAATGCTAGGGAGAGTAAATACAGCAAATTAGAAGGCTGTGGGTGTGTAGGATGTGGTCATTGTCTCTTTTTTCCAAAAAGAAGTAGAGACAAGGTCTCGCTATGTTGCCCAGACTGGTCTCAAATTCCTGAGCTCAAGCAATCCTCCTGCCTCAGCCTCTCAAAGTGCTGGGATCACAGGCATGAGCCACCATACCCAGCTCATATAGTCATTCTCATATGTGTTGCTAATGTATTTTTAAGATGTTTTGTTTTCTCTTTCCCCCTTTCTGGGAAGAGATCTTCTTTAGCATAAAATTGTCCATAAGCTATGCTCTAAGAGTTGATATATATTCACGAGAGAACATTTTCTTGATCTTGGAGGCATTTTTCTGGGAGAGAACTGGAGGACCTGAAAGCTGCCTCCAGAAGCTCTGCAGTATATAAATGACCTAATAGAGATTCATCTCTATGGGATGGATGCAGGACCAGAAAGAACCTAGTGATGGAGAAGTGAGATCCTGGTGGTAGGTGGCCCAGAGGGAAAAAACCCATGGAAGGGTCCAGGAAACAAACTATGAATGAGGGAGACCACCTAACATGTACCTAACATGAACCCTGGAAAAACCAATGAGAAACTTGATAAGAAAATTAAAGCTCTGTTTTTCACAGAGATTTGGACTCTGTGTGTACTTGTGTCCATCTAATAGTGGCTTTGTTGTCATGGATTTATTCCATGTCCTTTTTTGAGACTCTGTCACCAAACTGGGGTGCAATGATGTGATCATAGCTCACTACAGCCTTGAACTCCTGGACTCACTCAGTCCTTCTGCCTCAGCCTCCCATTTAAGGATATAACTAAAGAATTGCATGCACTTAAAAAATCTTGCTGAATGAGTGAATACAACATCATGTGGCCATTTCAATAAGCACAGAAAGGATGCTTCAAAAGAAAGATTAAGGGATTTGGTTAAGTAAGTGGAAACCTTAACTTGAAATATCTTCCTTGGGAGAATAGGAAATACAGTAGATAAAAAGGTTCTTTTGTAAGAGTTAGAGGAAACTAATTTGGAGACCTAGAAAAGTGATAGTAGGTGATTCACTTGGATGATTGTGATCTACCACCAGGATCTCACTTCTCCATCACTAGGTTCTTTCTGGTCCTGCATCCACCCCATAAAGATGAATCTTTATCAGGTCATTTATATACTGCAGAGCCTCTGGAGTATATTGAGTAAGTATATAATATAGGGTGGGATGGAAGTCAAGGATACAGAGGAGTGGCAAACCAGTATTAAAAATGATAAAGACGAAAGTAGATGAAAAGAGATATAACGAAGAAAAAAATACAAACTGAAGTAAATACATAAAAGGATGAAGATTTGAGGTAGAAGATAGTTGCAAATACATGAAGTCAAGTATTTTTACATTTTATATATAATAACTAACATTTTATGATTGAGATGGTTCATTTGCTTTTGTGGCATAATAATTAACTTTTTAAAACTTATTGTTATTGCTCATTAACATACACTTATTTTCAAGGTGCCTACAAATGAGCCTTTCATGAATTGTTCCAAAACGTTTCCAGATACAGAGTCATGCTAGTGTGTCTCTGTTTTCCAAATTTAAAAAAAGGAAAGTACTGCGGATATTTAAGAAACTTTCTCTCCTAATATGGAGGATCCACAGTCATAAAAAATCTGGAGCTAAATCATGAGAGGAAAATTATATTTCAGGTCTCCAGTAATATTATACTTGCAAAGAGCACCATTGGTGGATTATGATAGAGAGAACTGCTCCATATCATGTGGTATAACTCCATCTGCTGTCTTTTAGCAAGCATCCAGATGGATTCTGTTTCTGGTCTCCAGAAAAACGAGACCAATCAACAGGAAAAGCTGTGTCTCTGATTATCCATCACAATCATCCAAGGAGAATCACATTTTTTTTTGTTTTGTTTTCTACCCATCTTTCTTGTGAAGAGACCTGTGGTTTTATTTTTAACCATGAAATCCGTCTGTGCATTGATGAGCAATGCCAATGCCAATGGTCTGTTTTTCCCCTGGGTGTGTTTCTTATGGTGGTTAGGAAAGCCTACCTTGACCATGTCTTTCCTATTCTCTTTCAAAAATCTTTAATTCAGTTTCCTGAGGGACTGTTTATGCTTCTGGTAATTATAAGACTTAAATATACTTATGATATTATTATGACTTGAAGAACATTGCAGATTGAGGAACCAAACAAATGGCTTGAATTGGAATACAATGCTGATGAGAAATAAGACTTATAAAAACAAACTCATGTTTGAGAATTTTTATTTATGCACTCAAAGTACTTATTTATGTTATCTCTTTTTCACATCGGTTAAAATTGTATCACCATCTCTATAACATGGCTGGTATCAAAAAGAAAGAACTCTGTAGATTTCTAACTTACACATATTCACAGACATACATACATCCCCCCCACTTCTCTGGGATAGATCCACACTGTTAGTAAATTTAACATATTTATTTTTTAAATTGATAACATTCTAACCAAAGTTTAGGAAGAGTCTAATGAAAATGCTTATTTTCTTTTATGTCCCAATAGTGACTGCTTTAAGCTAAAACTTTGTTAGAGGTTACTTGCATTTTAGATTTTTAAAAATTCCCATTTCTTTTTTTTTTTTTCCGACTTCTGAGAAAGGAGAGTGACTGTTGCCACAAATATCTTTCCCCCTTCTTCTCTTTCTTCAATAGTAAAGCTTTCATTTCAGTTGGGCATGTGGCTAATTGGAATAAAGATTTTTTCCAGCCTCCCTTGCAGCTGGGTCTCGTCATGTGACCAAGTGTTTGGCAATGGGATACAAGCAGAGGTAGGGTGTGCACTTTCTGAGAAGTGCATTGCATCTCTGCTTCGATCCTCACACCTTCCTTAGGCTGTCACGAGAGACTGGATTGGTTGGAGCTCCAGCAGCCATCCTAGAGTATAAGATAAGTCTGAGAATAGAAGCCATGCCTGGCGGAGCAAGATAACAGTACCTTGGGTCTTTAACACCATGGAGCACCATCTTAACTCTGGATTGTCACCCAGAAGACCTATTGAATGAATTTCTGTTTTAGAAATAATAGCCTTATTATTTTGGGATTCTCTATTACCCAGGGCCTATTATATATGTTTTTTAAAAATTGGATAGTGTCCTACTAATAAAAGATGATTCTAGCAGATGTCATTGCCAACGGTGGCCCTAATACTGATACATATATGTGCAATGGAAATTTTCAAGAGCACTAACTCTTTTAGTATTATCATTAGGCAGTCAAGAACTTTTAATATAAAGAAAAATTTAAAAGAAAATGAAGTTGTATGCGTGTTATTTTATCCTTAAAGATTCTTTTCTTTTTCAAGTTCCCCTTCCACATTCTATCTACTAACCTGAACTTATGTAACTCAGCACCAAAAACTCTGACTTCAACTGCCAGCACCTGTTAATGCTTGCTTGTTCGGGAAATAGAAACTGCTCTTCTTAAGAGAGGGGCAGGAGAGATGTGTTGGAAAATTAACACACACCTCCCAACTCAGGAGAAGCCCTGAAACAATGACTGAAAGGACACCATGTATAAGTATCCCAGCTCCTTTGTTCTTTGAGTGAATTAACTCAGAGTCCTTTGTTCTATACTTGCTCGCGGAGTTCTCCACTGGGATTGAGATCAGAGTGGTGACTGACTTGCTAGCATGCCCTTTGTTATTTTATTTATTTATTTATTTATTTTTTTTTTGAGACAAAGTTTCGCTCTTGTCACCCAGGCTGAAGTGCAATGGCGCAATCTTGGCTCAATGCAACCTCTGCCTCCTGGATTCAAGTGATTCTCCCGCCTCAGCCTCACGAAGTAGCTGGGATTACAGGAGCCTCCCACCACGCCCAGCTACTTTTTTTGTATTTTTAGTACAGACGTGGTCTCACCATGTTGGCCAGGCTCGTCTTGAGCTCCTGATCCACCTGCTTCGGCTTCCCAAAGTGCCAGGATTACAGGCATGAGCCACCACATCCGTCTGCCTGCCCTTTGTTGACAGCCTTTTTTTCCTTTGCCTCAATTCTCTACTCCTCTATGCTTGTTTTCTGGGTTCACATCCTAAATAAACTATTACATGTGAATCTTTATTTAAGGATCTGCTTTTGGGGACTTAGAAAAATGCAGACTCATTTGGTGAGTATTTAATATATTGTGGAGATGGAAGTTAGGGAAACAGAGGAGTGGTATAACCAATATTAAAGGTGATAAAGACAGAAGTAGATTAGGGGCACTGGAACAAAGGCATAATACTTACATATTGTGTGAGTGGCAGCAAAAACATTTATGATCAGGGGAATAATATAGACAATGACATGACATAGTTGCATAGTAAGCCAAGAGTACTTTTGCCTCTTTTTACTTCAGTCTTCAACGGTAGAACAGAGCAAAACTTTAACCACACCCCTACAAAAAAAAAAAAAAAAAAGGATTAGTAAAGTCTTGAGAAAATGTAACCCTAAAACCCTTAGAAGAGTAGGTTTTCACATCCTTTAAATAAGATTAATTGGCTTAGGATGAAAGTAAGCTACAATAATTTCTTCAGAAGAATATAAACAGGAATCACTGTGCTTAATATTTTCCCCCAGTATTGACAAAGTGCCCAGATATATAGCAGTTAATTAATAAATATTTGTTGAGTAAAGTATGGTGGAGAGGAGAGTGAAATAAAGTTAGCAGACTGGTTAATCCAATGCACTATGTTAGTTATGGAAAATCAAACATTGCAGTTGGAGAATATATTTGCGATACATAACCAATAAAGGAATTAAATTCAGAATATGTAAAGAATTACAAAGGCATTAACCCATAGGAAAAACATGGCCAAAATGTACTCCACATGATCATACCTAAACGGTCAATAATCATGTGATAACATGTTCAACTTCATTGGTTATCAGAGCAATGCAAATTCAAACAACAGTGTAATGCCACGCCTTCTAACTAGATGGATTTAAAATAAAAAGACAGTGTAAAGTATTGGCAAAGCTGTGGAACAGCTGGAACTCTCATATACCACTAGTGGAGGGGTAAACTAGTACAACTAATTTGAAAATTTCTTTCGCAACATTTACTAAATAAATGTCAGCATATATACCTCCTATGGTCCAACAACTCCACTTCTGGGTATACAGCCGACAGAAGTGCATTCATGGGTTTATCAAAAGACATGAACTAGAACATAATGTAGCAACAATACCAATAATAATCCCAAACTGGGGACAACCCAAATGTCCATCCACAAAGGAATGAGAGCATAAATTATGCTATAGTCAATGGACTGTTCTACCATAATGAAAATGAATGAACTACAGTTGCACACAGCAACATGTATGACTCTCATAAACATAGTATTTGAGTGAAAGAAGTCAGATACTAAAGTACAGACTGTATGATTCTAAATACATCAGTTCAAAAATGGCAAAACTACTCTATGCGGCCAGAAGTCAGGATGGTAGCTATTTTTGGGAGAAGGTAATGATTTTAAGGGAACAAGACGTGGTGCTTCTGAAGTGTTAGTTATTTCAGTAATTCTTTGACCACTCACTAGTTTGGGAATTTGCTGGAAGAACTAATAAAATTCAATATAATATTATAGTCATGGTTAAGATTTATTATAGCAAAGGATACATGCAGTAATAACAAACAATAAAAAGATACTATACGGGCAAAAGCTAGAAGGTAAGTAAGTAAGAAGGTAAGTAAGGACAAGTAAGTAAGCTTACTTGTCCTCCTTCTCTGAGGAACTCTGGATACATCTCCAGCTGTGAACTGCAGGGATCTGTGTGAGATAACCATGCCCAAGAGTGCTTGCTTGAATTTTGTGATCCAAAGTACTTAAATGGAGTTGGTCACATTCCTTCCACGTAATCAGCCATGGTGCAAACCCTACACCAGGTCCTGGGTGCACGTCACAAACCTTCATGTTTTTCATGTTTACTGTAAACATGTTGATAACTTGGTTCATCTTGACCCATTACTTTGAGCATGTAGATTAGTGTCATTAGCCAGTCAGTATGTAACATTCCAGTAGTTTAATTCTCAGAGTTGACCAAGAGTCATTGCCATGGCTACAGAGATAAATGAAAATTCAGTGAAACACATCCACTGCATAAACTCCTTCTGTTCACTTTTAATGCTGTCTTCCTTGCTTTGGGACTGATTGTATTGGTATGTTTAGTTTGTGGTTATGAATGCAGATAATACTGAAAACACTATTTAAATAAATTATTCAGATACTAGTAATTCAGAACCATCACTTAGAGCTTGTTCGAGCAGATAAATGTTTTTTTCCCCAGGTTCCTGTGAGATTATTGAGACCCTGGGAAGTTATCAAAATAAGTTTGGGAAGCCATTGGGTAATATCAAAAAAACAGAGGTTACTCTAAATATAGGAATTATTAAAGTGATGTGAAGACAAAGAGAAAGAGAATTAAATTTGTGATGTTGAGTTTCAGAATATGTTTAAGTAGGCATGTGGTAGTAATTTTGTTAAAACAAAAGATTGTATTTGGATGTTTTGGCTATTCCTTAATATGTTTGAAGTGACCAAATAATCAAATTAAAAACGAACTTATGATCCAGATGTAAACCTTTATAGGAATTTAATTGATTGCATATTCTGCATTAAAAGTTACCAACAATGATTTTTAATAGATTTTATTTTTAGAGAAGTTTTAGGTTCACAGCAATACTGAGCAGAACATACAGAGATTTCTCATATACCCACTCCTCCCACATACGCACAGTCCCCCCATTATCAATATTCCTCACCAGAGTGGCACATTTGTTAAAATCTATGAACCTACCCTGACACATTATCATCACCCCAAATTCGTAGTTTACATTAGGGTTCACTCTTGGTGTTGTACATCCTATGGATTTGGCCAAATTTATCATGATTTGCATCCATCACTACAGTATCATGGCAGAGTAGTTTTAAATGTTTATGTGTTATGTTTATAATTTTAAAATTGAACATTAAAATATATATGCAATAAAAAGTTGGTAGTTCTGAGTTATGGCACCATTTTACTACTTATTAATGTTATGGCTTTAAACAAGTTTTTTAACCTTCTGCTTTCTTATCTGTGCAATAAACAGGGGCAATAGTGTCAATGATATAGTCTACAGGGTTTTTCTAGCAGTACAAGTTTATGTTTTAATAAATTACTGCCTCAGTACCATTGACTAATCCAACAAATAGTTTGTGTATCCACTATAATGAAGGAGTTAGGCTGAGTGATATGGGGAAAAAAAATGCTGGAAAACAGGATTTCTGGTTTTGAGAAGCTAAATTTGGTGAGCAGGGCACCCAAACACCACAACTTGTAGCAAGGGAGTGAGGCTAGCATGAAACTGGAGAATTAAGAAAGACCACATTGTTCAGGTAGCACCTGAAAGGAAACATCGTGAACCAATAGGATTTTAATAGCGAAAAGAAGAGTAAGTTCATGTCAAGGGAACACTTAAGCAAAGGCTTCCATCATGAAAATGCTTAAACAGAAAATAGTCCATTTTTTTCTGACTTGGGGATTGAGAAACAACTACAAGGAAATGAGGAAGGAAAGAAAGATTGATATCAAATCGTGAAAGGCCTTAACTTTCATGCAAAGGATTCTGCAGTCAATGAAGACCTAAGAAGGTTTTTTAGGATGATGAAGAACATAATTAAATCTGGTTTTCAGATTCATATTTCCCAAATGTAGCAGGTTGGGTTGTGCAGAAAGCAGACTTAGAGCCGGAGTTTAGTGTTTAAGATGTGTATTAGGAAGTGTCCTTGGGACACAACCCCTAAGGATGGAGAAAGAGGAAGCAGACATGAGAGCTAAAGGCTGCCTGCCGGTCACATTCCCAGGGGCAAGAAAACAAATCCTTCCTTGAAGGGGTATCTATGTGGTACATCAGGGCATCTGCCACATCAAATTTGTGCTTTAGAAGCACTCAGGGACTGTGAGAGGCCCAGGTTTCACTCTGAATTGGTAGACATCAAATACAGTCAGACACTATTATTTTAAATAAACTTCCCAGATGATTTTGATGCACAGAAATCTGATAACTACTCTTTCAGACATTCATTCAAAATCATTCAGTGAAGACTCCGAGCCAGGACTTTGAGCTTTGCTTGTAGGACACGTCCTCTGCCTTACGGTACCTTCCTTTGATACAACAACTCCACGAAAAAAGCAGAACTGACATCTGTATTTTGCAAATAAGGAAACTAGCTTAGAAAGCATAAGTGACCATGCCCAAGGTCAAACAGCTGCTAAATATTATTCAGTCTCAAACTTGCCCCTTCTCACTCCGAGTCTTTCTCCCTTTCCCTCTCGTTTCCTCTCTCCCTTTTCAATATATTTTAAATTTACCGCTGTATAGGTCATAATGTTCTTAGAAGAAAATGACTGTCCTTATTATCCTTAGAAACATTTCCAATGTTATGTTTGTTGCCCATCTTACAAAAATAAAAGTTTGTCCCTGTCATGGTAAAAATAGACTCTCTGCTATATTCTATCTGGCATAGATGGCCATACAGTCCTGGCTTTTCATCCTGGCAACAGCTTTTGCTTTAACTCCCAACACCAGATACTGAAAAGAAGGTGCAATACTCTCTCATCTGTCTTCTCTGAATAAATCCTTCTTAGATCTTCATAAGATTCTGATGGATCTTCATAAGATTGAGTTGAGTTTTCCAGAAAAAGGGGAGCCTTTTAAATTCCCTTCCAAGAGGCAACTAAGGCTTTAGGTGGCATCAGTGAGGATGTGCTTTAAAAGAAAAAAAGTTAAAATGAGAATAGGATGAATTTAATGGGCAGAGAGTCTGTTGTTGTTGTTTTTAATGTGAGTATGTGATACCTTCTTCAAATCTTCCATCAATTCCTTGATTCTCTCAAAATCACTGCACTTGTGCAAAACAGAGAGGTGCCCTACAAACCCTCCAAATGAATCCATGCTGTTCTTGATGCTGACAGCTTTACTAAATGACAAATGAGTCTTAATTTTTCATCAACTGAGCATGGCCTAGGGACAGTGATGAAGATACTCTGGATACACCATTGGTAGATGAGGTTGTGCTTTATTTTCTACCCTTGTAACTCAAAATTAAACCATGGTTTGGAGACACATTAGGGGACAATCTTTACATGGCAGTGTTGATGATGACGTTTTTCTTCTTAGAGAAAAAAAATGTCTAGTACTGATATTCATCAGCATGCTGGGATTTTAGCAGGTTAGAAGCAATTAAGTACACTTGTGTATTAGCAACTTACACAACAAAAGCTCTTAATTGCTTGTCTGGCACAACTTGAACTTTCTGAGCTATGACGTATAAGCAGTGAATGCTTTAATGTTTCAATATCTGGCAATCTCATTCAGAATTCCTAACCTTGTTCTGAAGTGAAGTTTGACCCAAATCATTCAAGGACATTTCATCCAGATTTTACAGACTCCCACTGAAGTCCATGGCCTTAAAGTTACATGGGTTTATTTCCCTTTCGGAAAGAGGATAGAGCTCACCAAATGGCATAAAGTAATTTACTGTTGCTTAAAGCCACAGGCACATACGGCTCAGTTCTACAGAACTTTAGCTATCATCTTTAACCCATACAAATATATTTTTCTTCACTGATTTATAATGCCACCCTTATTATAAACGAAATTCTCAAATGTATTTGGGTTTATTTCTAGACTCCTCTGTTCTATTGATGTCTGCCAATTTCATATGCTGATGTCAAAATATTGTGCTGTGTGTGTGTGTGTGTGTGTGTGTGTGCGTTTGTGTGTGTGTATGTAAGAGACAGGGTCTCACTATGTCCCCAAGCTGGAGTACAGTGGCACCATCATGGCTCACTGCAGCCTTGAACACCTGGGCTCAAGCAATCCTTCCACCTCAGCCTCCTGAGTAACTGGGACTACAGGTGAGTACCACCACACCTGGCTATTTTATTATTATTTTTTTTTATTTTTGTAGAGACAGGGTTCCTCAAACTGGTCTGGAACTCCTGGCCTCAAGAGATCCTCCCACCTAGGTCTCCCTCGTAGTTAGGACTACACGCATGAGCCATCACACCTTGCCTCTAAATGTTTTAATTTTGGTTTCTCTCAGGCTAGAAAGAAAAGAAGGAGAACTGTATGAGTATTTGTGAAAGTGGACTGACTCCTCCCTGCTCAGGACAGCAGCTGACCCACCGGCCTTCTCTAGGCTGCTTCTGGTTTTCTTCGTGTCACCTCTCTAGGCTCTCTTTCTCAATGTCCTTATGGTCATTTCTTCCTCCACTCACCCCTTTCATGTTGGTGCTTGCCTGAGTTACATTCTTGGGCCTTTCTCATTTGATGTAGTTTTCCTGGGCAATCTTAACTCTATTTTTGGTTTCAGGTAGCACCCACACTGGTATGTCTTCCACGCTTCCTTGCCTGGCCCCAGATTTGTGCTTCTTACTGCCTCCTTGACTGGTCTGAGACTTTGGGGGTTTCTCAGGCCACTCAATCTCAACATGTTAAAAAAGTAAAGCCCTACATATTCTACTCCAAACTCACTCTTTCTCTTTCATTAACTGTCTCTGCCCCAGTAGCGCCACCATCTAGGAGCTATCCCAGTCAAATGTTTGGAAGCTATCTCCAAGCATATTAGTTGTGACCCTATCATCTACATCCGTTTGGATACATCTTCCTGATCCTACCTCTTTAATGTTCATTAAATCTATTTCCTTCTTCCCACTCCTACTTCCACTGCCCTATTTGAGCCATTAGGTATTCTTCTCAGGTGCTACACCTGTAGCTGCCTAACTGGAGTCTTGCTGTATCTAATCCATTGAGAGGCAAGTGGTATTTTATTTTATTTTATTTATTTTTGAGACACAACCTTGCTCTCTTGCCTAGGCTGGAGCACAGTGACATGACCATAGCTCACTGCAACCTCAAATTCCTGGGCTCGAGCTACTCTGGCCTTAGCTGCCCAAGTACTGGGATTATGGTGCACCCCATCACACCCGGCTAATTTATTTTTAAAAAAATTTTTGTAGACAGACTCTCACCACATTGCCCAGGTTGGTCTTGAACTACTGGGCTCAAACAATTCCCATTCCTCAGTCTCTCAAAGTGCTGGGATTATAGATTTGAGCCACTGTGCCCAGCCTGCAAGTGATATTTTAAAGATGTCAACCTACTTATGTTGTTCTTAAAACACTTCGACGTTGTCTATAATCTTCATGATGAAATTGAAGTGCTAAGGCATGGCATCTGAGGCGTTCGCCATCCAGACCCTCCCTATCTCTCTATATTCACTGACTCTGCCCTGGCTTACCAAATGCTTGCCTTTCCTGAATGTCCTTTCATGTCCGTGTGCCTTTATAAATCCTGTTCCCTGTACCTGGGACAGTATTTCTCCCAAATCACCAAAGTCAAGAGGCTTTAACTCACCCGGCTTACATTAATTGCCTTGAAGACTCAGCTCAGGGTATTTCATTTTGCAAGGATTTTCTCACGACTTTAACTCCAGCTAGGTCAGGAGTCTCATCTTCGAGACATAAAATAAATATGAGCAATCCTACTCTGGCATAGGGTTTAGAATATTGGTATGTTTATGAGCCTCCTTTAAATAGACTTAGTTTCTGGAAGACTCCTGTTCATTTTAGGGTTGCCAATACCTTTCCTAGTAATTGACTTATAGGACTGTGCTGCCCAACATGGTAGTCATTAGATACATGTGGCTATTTAGACTTAAATTAAATAAAATTAAAAATTCAGTTTCTGAGTCACACTAGTTACATTTCAAGTGCTTAGTAGCCACACATGGCCAGTGGCTACTGTATTATTCAATGAATATATAGAACATTTCCATTATCACAGAAAGTTCTGTGGGACAACATTGACATAGGAAGTGCTCAGTAAATGTTGGTAAAGTAAGTTAGGGATATATGAATTACTTGTGTTTGTTTGTTTTGAGACAGAGTCTTTCTCTGTTGCCCAGGATGATCTCGGTTCAATGCAACCTCCACCTCCCACATTCAAGCAATTCTTGTGCCTCAGCCACCCAAGTAGCTGGGATTACAGGCATGTGCCACCATGCCTGGCTAATTTTTTTATTTTTAGTTATGTTATGTTATGTTATGTTATGTTATGTTATGTTATGTTATGTTATGTTATGTTATGTTATTGAGCCTGTTGCCCAGACTGGAATGCAGTGGTGTGATCTCGGCTCACAGCAACCTCTGCCTCCTGGCTTCAAGAGATTCTCCTGCATTAGCCTCCCAAATAGCTATGATTACAGGCACCCACCACCATGCCTGGCTAATTTTTGTATTTTTAGTAGAGACAGGGCTTCACCATGTTGGCCAGGCGGGTCTCAAACTCCTAGCCTCAAGAGATCCCCCTGCCTCAGCCTCCCAAAGTGTTGGGATTATAGGCGTGAGCCACTGCACCTGGCCATGAATTACTTTTTAATTGAAATTCTTATTGAGATAATTGTAGATTCCCATGTAGTTCTAAGAAACGCAGAAAGAGCAGTGTATTCTTAATCTTTCCCCAACATCTTGCAAAACTATAGTACACTATCACAACCAAGATCTTGACATTGATGCAATTCAGTAATCTTACTTAGATATCTCTGGTTTTGCTTGTACTCATTTCTCTCTCTATATATATATACATGTATATCTATATGTATATGTATATATGTATAATACAAATATATGTATTATATATAGTATATAATATGTATAATATATTATATTATTGTATATGCATTATATATAATATATAATATGTATAATATATTATATTATATCTGTATATTATATGTATTATATATAATGCATATATAAGTATTATATATTATATATAATACTATATTATATATAATACATTAATGTTTAATACATGTATGTATATATAATAAGTAATATATACATATATGTATATATACACATACATATATAGTTAACTACACACACAGAGAGAAATACATACACAATACAATACATACACAAATACATAAATACATATACACACATACATACATATATACATACATACAGGTGTGCACCACCACACCCGGCTATTTTTGTATATGTATATGTATTTGATGTATATGTATGTATGTATGTATTTCTCTCTCTGTGTAGTTCCACAATTACACCCCATGTGTAGTTCATATAGTCACCATCACAGTCAAGACATAGTTCTATCACCACAGGATACCTCCTGTCGCTATTTTATAACAACATCCACCTTCCTCCTGCACCTCTCATTCCCTCCTTAACCCCTGACAACTATCAGTCTGTTCTACATTCATAAAATTTTGTCATTTCAAAAATGTTATATAGATAGTATATAACCTTTTAGGGTATTTTTCACTAAGCATAATTCCTTGCAGATTTATAATCCATGGTGTGGCACAAATCAATCACTTCTTTTTATTGCTGAGTACTATTTCATGGTATGTATTAATATGTACCACAGTTTGTTTAACCATTTACCTATTGAAGCCTGTCTCCAATTTTTGGCTATAATAAATAAAGCTGCTCCGACAATTCTTGTTCATGTTTCTGTGTGAAAGTGAATTTTCAGTTTTCATTTCTCTGAGAGGAATGTCTGTCTTAGTTCATTCAGGCTATTATAACAAAAGACCAAAAACTTCTAACAAAAGATACAAACAACATACATTTATTTCTCACAGTTCTGGAGTCTGGCAAGTCCTAGATGAAAGCACCAGCAGATTCAGTGTCTGGTGAGGGTCTAAGTACAGTGGTCTTCTCTCTGGAATCTCACATGCAGGAAGGGGAAAGTAGCTTTCTCAGCGCTTACATAAGGACACTAATTCTTTTCATAAGGGCTTCACCTTCATGACCTCATCTAATCCTAATTATTTCCCAAAGAACCCATCTCCTAACACCATCAAACTGGCATGTAGGATTTCAAAATATGAGTTTTAGGGGGATGCAAGTATTCACCCCATAACAATGCCCAGAAATGTAATTGCTGGATCATATGACAACAGTATATTTAGTTTTGTAAGAAACTACCAAACTGTTTGTTCAGAGTGGTTGTACCATTTTACATTCCCACTATCAACGAATGATTTATACAGTTTCTCTGCATCCTCACCAGCATTTGGTGTTGTCACTATTTTCTATTTCAGCCAGTCCGATAGGTGTCTAGTGACATCTCACTGTGGTTTCAATTTGAATTTCCCTAATATTTAATGACATTGAACATCCTTTTGTGTGCCTATTTGCCATCTGTATATTCTCTTGGGTGAAATGTCTGCTCTTGTCTCTTAACCATTTTCTGTTTAGATTTCTTTTTCTGTTGAGATTTGAGAGTTCTTTCTATACTCTGTATGTCAGATAGATAGTTTGAAAGTATTTTCTTCCAGTTTGTACCTTGTTTGTTCATCCTCTTCACATGGTCTTTCACAGAGAATACGTTTTTAATTTTGATGAGGTCTAATTAATCAGTCTTACTTTTTATAGATCATGGTTTTGGTGTCAGGTCTAAGAACTCTTTCTGAGACCTAGATCTCAAAGGTTTTCTGCTAATTTTTAGAGTGTTATGTTTTACATCTAAACCCATTTTGAGTTAATCTTTGTGTAAGGTATGAGGTTTAGGTTGAAGATTTTTTTCTGTTCAGTTTGGTTTTGATTATAGTAAAATATTCACAACATAAAATTTAACATTGTAACCATTTTTAAGGGTACAGTTTAACGGCATTAAGTACACTCCCCTTGTTTTGCAACCATTACCACTATCCATCACTACAACTTTTTAATCATTTCAAACAGAAACTCTGTATCTATTAAGCAATAACTCGGCATTCCTCCCTTTCCCTAGCCTCTGGTATCCACTAGTCTACTTCTTGTATCTATGAATTTGACTATCCTAGACACCTCATCTAAGTGGAATTACACAATATTTATCCTTCTGTGTTTAGCTCACTTAGCTCATGGCTTCAAGGTTTATCCACGTTGTCACATGTATCAGAATTCCATCCTTTTCAGGGATGAAGATTATCCCCTTCCATGTGCATACCACGTTTTGTTTTTTCATTCATCTGTTGATGGTTGGGTTGTTTCCATCTTTTGGCTATTGCAAATAATGCTGCAATAAATATTGGTGTACAAATATTTGCTCAACTCCTTGCTTTCAGTTTTTTGGGTATATACCCAGAAGTGGAATTGTCTATGTTAATTCTATGTTTATTTTTGAAAAACTGCAATAGTGTTTTCTATAGAAGCTGTACCATTCTACATTCTCACCAGCAGTTCACAAGTGTTCTAATTCTCCACATCCTTGCCAACGTCTGCTATTTTTTTGTGTTTTTAAAGTAGCCATGCTAATAAGTGAGAGGTGGTATTTGTGGTTTTGATTTGCATTTCTCTGATTAGTGACGTTAAGCTTCATATCAGGTGCTTATTTTATGTCTTCTTTGGAAAAATGTCATATAAGTTATTTGCCTATTTTATATTAAAGTTTTTTTAATTGTTGTTGAGTTTTAGGAGTTCTTTCTATCTTCTGAATGTTGATTCCTTACCAGATATATGATTTGCAAATATTTTTTCCCATAATACGGGGTGCCTTTTCGCTCTGTTGATTGTGTCTTTTGCACAGAAGTTTTAAATCTTATGTAGTCCAACTTATCTAATTTTTCTTTTTTATTCTACACTCTTGGTGTCGTACTAAAATTATTGCTTAATTCAAGGTTGTGTAGGTTTTCCTTTATGTTTTCTTCTAAGAGTTTTATGGGTTTGGCACTTATGTTTACATCTTTGGTAAAAATGTAGCTAATTTCTGTATATGATGTTAGGTAACAAAGGGCTCATCTTCACTTTTTGCAAGTGGATGCTCAGTTTTCCCAGTGCCATTTGTTAAAAAGACTGTTCTTTCCCCACCCTGAATGGTCTTGGCAACCTTGTCAAGAATCATTTGACAATATGGAAGGGTTTATTTCTGGGCTTTCTATTCTACTTCATCAGTCTATGATTTAATGCCAATACCATACTCTTTTGATTATTGTTGCTTTGTAGAGAGCTTTGAAATAAAAATGTTAGTCTTTTAACTTTGTTCTTCTTTTTCAAGGTCTGTTTTGGCTATTATCAGTCACTTGAGATTCCCTATGAATTTTAGGATAGATCTTTCTTCTGCTGCAAAAACATTTGGATTTTGCTAGGGATTGCATGGAATCTGTAGACTGCTTTAGGTAGTATCGATATCTTAACAATATTAGGTCTTCCAATCTATGAACATGGGATGTCTTTCTATTTATTTATGTCTGTGTATTAGTCCATTCTTGCATTGCTATTAATAATTACCTGAGACTGGGTAATTTATTTTAAAACGAGGCTTAATTGGCTCATGATTCCACAGGCTGTATAGGAAGCATGGCTGGGGAGGCCTCAGGAAACTTACAATCATGGTGGAAGGCAAAGAGGAAGGAGGCACATCTTACATGACCAGAGCAGAAGGAAGGGAGTGAATGGGAGGTGATACACACTTATTAAAAAAAAAAAAAAAAAAAAAAAAAAAAAAAAAACAGATTTCACTCACTATCATGAAAAGAACAAGAGGCAAATCCACCCCCAAAATCCAGTCACTTCCTACCAGGCCCCTCCTCTAATACCGGGGATTTCAATTCGACATGAGATTTGGGTGGGAACACAAATCCAAACCTTATCACTCTGCTTTAATTTCTTAAGAAGTATTTTGGGCCAGGCATGGTGGCTCACGCTTGTAATCCTAGCACTTTGGGAGGCTGAGGTGGGTGGATTACCTGAGGACAGAAGTTCAATACCAGTCTGGCCAACGTGATGAAACCCTGTCTCTACCAAAAATACAAAAAAAAAAAAAAACAAAAAAAATTAGCGGGGTGTGGTAGCACACGCCTGTAATCCCAGCTACTTGGGAGGCTGAAGCAAGAGAATTGCTTGAACCTGGGAGGCAGAAGTTGCAGTGAGCCGAGATTGCGCCACTGCATTCCAGCCCAGGCAATAGAGTGAGACTCTGTCTCAAAAAAAAAAAAAAAAAAAAGAAAAGAAAAAAAAAAAGAAGTATTTTGTAGTTTTCAGCGTACAAGTCTTTCACCTCTTTGGTGAAGTTAATTTCTAGGCATTTTATTCTTTTTAATGCTATTGTAAATAAAATTGTTTTCCTATTTTCCTTTTGAGATTGTTCAGTGTTACTGTATAGAAATGCAACTGATTTTTGTGTGTTTATATTGTGTCCTGCAACTGGGTTGAATTTGGTATTAGTTCTAATGGGTGTGTGTGTGTGTGTGTGTGTGTGTGTGGACTTGTTAGGATTTTCTACATAAGAGATCATGTCATCTGCAAACAAAGGTAATTTTAATTCTTCTTTTTCAAATGTGGATGTTTCTTCTTTTTTCTTTTTCTTTTTATTTTTTTGCCTGATTTCTCTTGCTAGCACTTCCAATACTATATAGAATAATAGTGGTAAACGTAGGCATCTTTATCTTTGTCCTGATCTTAGAGGAAAAGCTTTCAGTCTTTCACCATTGATTTTAGCTGTGAGGAGGTTGTGTTTTTTGTTTATTTGTTTTTTTTTCTTGTGTGTGTGTTTGTTTTTGCCTATATATGTTCAATTGTTATAGCACCATTTGTTGAAAAGCTATTTTACTCCAATAAATTGTTTTTTCACTTTTGTCAAAAATTGGTTGTTTATATTTATATGGGTCTATTTCTGGGTTCTCTGTTCGATTCCATTGATCTATGTGTCTATCACTCTGCTATTACTATGCTGTCATGATTACTGCAGCTATAGAGCAAGTCTTAATGTTTGGATAGAGTGATTCCTCCTATCTTATTCTTCCTGGTCAAATTGTTTAGCTCTTCTAAACCCATGCCTTTCCATATAAATTTTAGAATAAATTTGTCTATATCTATAAAAAATACACTGACAATTTTGTAGAAATTTCACTAATTATATAGATCAGTTTAGGAGAAATTGATACCTTTGCTATACTGAGTCTTCTAATCTATGAATATAGTATGCCTCTCCATTTATTTAGGTCTACTTTGACTTATTTCATTTGTATTTTGTAATTGTCAGCATACAGATACTGTATATAATTTGTTAAGTTTAAACCTAAGTATTTCATTTTTTTAGGAGCAATTGTAAATGGCATTGTGTTTTAAATTGTATTTTCTGTACGTTCATGATTAGTACACAGAAGTAAAATTTTGCATGTGTGTTGATCTTTTATGCTGCAACTTTCCAGAACTCATTTATTATTTCTAGGAGTTATTTGGTCGATTCTTTGGCATTTGATTCCTAGACAATCATGTCATCTGCAGATAGAGACAGTTATTTTTCTTGCCTCATTTCAGTGAGCTAGAATTCAGCTAGAATTTTCATTACCATATTGAGTAAGATTGGTAAGAATAGTCATGCTTTCCTTGTTCTACATCTTAGGGGGAAAGCATTCAGTCTTTTCACCTGTAAGTTTGATGTTAGCCAGAGGTTTTTTGTAGATGCTTTTTATCAAGTTGAGGTCATTCCCCTCAATTCCTAACTTGCTGAAAGTTTTACTTATAAACATGTGTTGGGTTTTGTCAAATTTTTTTCTGCATCAATTGATGTGATCATATTACTTTTTTTCTTTTTCAGTTTTTAGTATGGTGAATTACATTATTTTTCAATAGTAAATCTGCCCTTAATTCCTGAAAGAAGCCCCACTTGACAATGTATAATTATTCTTATACATTATAAGACTCAGTTTGGTATCTTTTTTTTCGGGATTTTTGCATCTAAGTGGTAGCACATGCCTGCAATCCCAGCTACTTGGGAGGCTGAGGCAAGAGAATCGCTTGAACCTGGGGGGCGGAAGATGTTTGTTTGTAGTTTTGTTTTCTTTCCTACTGAATTTGTTTGATTTTGGTATCAGGGTAAGAGTGGTTTCATTAAATGAGCTGGGAAATATTCTCTTATGTTGTCTCAAGAAAATTGTGAAAAAAATGATGTAATTCTTATTCCACAGTTGGTAGATTTCCCCAGTAAAACACTCTCACTAAATTATAATTAAACACTTCATATTAAGAAAAGTTTATAGCCAGATACCTAAATAGACAATATCCTCTCAATTGCTGATTACAGGTTATTTGTCAAGTTTAAATCTCTGGATATTTCATTTTAGGGAGCTTTTAAGTTATGAATTCCAATTTCATCAGTGGTTCCGGGACTATTCAGCTTACGTATTTTATCTTACTTGAGTTTTTGTTAGTGTGTGGTTTTCAGAAATTGTCTATTTATTGTAAGTGGTTGAATTTATGAACACAAAGGTTTTCCAAGTATTTACTTAAATTATCCTTTTAATGACTTCGGGATCTGTACTTTTAGTCCCTATTTTATTCCCAATGCTGGTGATTTGTGTCTTCTCTTCATTTTTGTCTAAATGAGTAATTTTAATCCAGACTTATTTTAATTATCTGTTTTCATTCCATTTTCATACTCTGTAAGGCTTTTTTTTTTTAATTAAAAAGCTATTTTTAGGAACAAGGTCTTTGTTTTTCAGGCTGGCATTGAACTCTTGGATTTAAGTGATCCTCCCACCTCAGTCTCCTGAGTAGATGGGACTATAGGCATGTACCCCTGCACCCAGCTTTCTGTAAACTTTTAATACATTAAAAAAAGAAATAATATTTTGGGATATTTTGAAGAAAATAATGGCTTATTTTTAAAACACATACATTTATTGTCTAAAATTTCAAGCAATTCTAAGGAATATAGAGAAGCAAACAATCAACTCAAAATCTTTTCGTCAAAAATATCCCTTGGTTTATAATATTCCATAAATCTTCCTGTATAGAAAGAGATAAAAGTATAAGGTAGGATAAGTTGACAGATATACTTTTTCAAGTATCATCCATATGTGGATGATAGCACACAAGCTACTTTAAAACTAAATTATATTTAATCTTATTAAAATTAAATAAGAAAAGAAGCTAAAATGTGCCTGTAGTAATTTCTCAACTTCAGAAAAAGGCTTTTTTTCATATCAAGGGAGATAAGTTTGAAACATATTTCCTTAAAGGTAAGAAAAATAGACTGAAAAAAGCATGATGAGATTGGAGGTGGGGTTTTCTATCTATCTGCTGCAACTTTAATAATGTACATTGACCACTTGCTGAGGAAATTATTATACTTAAACATCCTTACAACTCCCTTCCTTCTACCTTCAGGTTTTAGTAAGTTATCCAATGATATTGACATTGTCAAGGTTTATATTTATGTTCTGATTTAAAACTGCCAAACACAGTGGTTTAGTCTTAGATTTATTTTAAAATAAATATGATTATCATTATCACAACATTTGACCACAGCTTCATCGTTCATGAGATTTATGTTTTAAATTTATCTCTTAGTTGTATAAATTTGATGATGAAGTAGAATATTATAAAGGTTTTTGTCTGCTGTGTATACTGATTTATTTTGTTTGAGAAAAATTGACTATTGCCTTGAAAATCTGAAGAACACCAGTGTAGGAAAACAAACATTCTTAGGTCACCCTTTCTTTCCCTTAGAACACCCTCAGGCATTGCTTGATGCTGTGAAGAAATCTAAATGTACACTGATTTTCTTTTTCTTATATGTAAATTGCCTTTTCTGTCTGGATATTCAGAACATTATTTGTCTTTGAAGTTCTGTAACTTCAGTAGGATATATTTTAGGGTTAATTGTTCCAGGTTGATTCTTTTTTTTCCCTGAGACAATTGTGTTCTTTTGTTCTGCTGATCTAACACTCTCTATTTCAGGAAATTAACTTTTGTGCTTCCATTATATCTTTGATCACTTTTTTCTTTTCCATTTGATCCTTTTTTTTTTTTTTTTTTTTTTTTTTTTTTTTTTTTTAACAGCAAAGGTTGTAAAAAGTAGTGTTCTGGTAGATATGTAATAATCAGTTGTCTGAAAACAAACAAACAAATAAACAAAACCCTGATTTGTAGCATTTGTCCATTTGTGTGGGGGTAAATACTTCCACAGTGACTGATTTCAAGCTGTTACTGAAAATGGAGTTAGGAAGCACTACATATCCCCGATCAGCTCTTGCAAGCTGGTGCAAGCCAGCTCCTGCATACTACTGGTTGTACATGTGTTGGATCTCCTTTGTTTGTGTTTCATAAAAATGGTCTGTGATTTGTTTTATACCTTATTTGTTAGTAGCTAAGTACTTGTCTATCTATCACTGTGTTTTCAGTTGTGGCTAGTCTTTTTTTTTTTTTTTTTTTCCTATTCTCTTTCTCTCTTTCTTTCTTTCTTTTTTTTTTTTTTTTTTTTTTTTGAGACAGAGTCTCACTCTGTCGCGCCCAGCTTGGAGTACAGTGGCGCAATCTCAGCTCACTGCAACCTTTGCCTCCCAGGTTCAAGTGATTCTTTTGCCTCAGCCTTCGGAGCAGCTGGGATTACAGGTACCCGCCACCACACCCAGCTAGTTTTTTGTATTTGTAGTAGAAACGGGTTTCCCTATGTTGACCAGGCCAATCTTGAACTCCTGACCTCAGGTGATCCACCCCTCTTGGCCTCCCAAAGTCCTGAGATTATAGGAGTGAAACACCATGCCCGGTCCTTAGTCTCTCATCTTTTGAGTGGTTTAATGACTTTTATTTTTCCCTGAACTCTGCTAGTTTATCTTTCATTTAGTCTTATTGTCTTTAAATCCTTATATTTCTTTATGGTGCTTTTAAAAAACATGATTCACATTATACTGCCTTTCATTCCTTTGAAACTCTGGGAAAAATTATTTGTCTGAACCTTTTTTTCTGTTTCCTTGGGGGAATTCTTCTTTAGAGACCTATACTTCATATGTTTTTTGTTTATGTTCCTTGAAACATTCTTTTCCATGTCCTGTTCTTTCCCTACCTCCACTATCTGAGCAAATGTCCTGTTTCCATTCTAGACTCCATGCTGGTTCCCTAATGGTTGTGGATAATCTTTCAAGAATTCCAGCCATTTGTAGATGCATAGCATGGAGAAGGTAAAGAGAATAAGTCGGGTAGTCTGAACCTGGGTTCCAGCATGCTGTCTTACATCCCTGTCAGACAGTCTACCAAGTTCTCCACCCCTCAGGTTCATCTTGTCACAGTTTTTGGTGTTAACGAGATTTGTTGACATTAGTTTCTCATGAAATCTTTACTAGTTGGTAGCTCTGTTTTATTGAAAAACACACTTCTATTTACTTTCAAACACTTATTCCTACCCCATTACAAATTATAAATACAGATTTTGACAGTAGAGAAAATTATGTCTTAAATGGTAGACAATAAATACATGCCTGCTCAATAAATCATAATTAAACTCCTCCTATAAAAAATGCATACAGTCAGATACCTAAATAGATAGTATACTCTCGAAGGCTGATTATGGGTTATTTTCCAACTTTTAAATCTTTGAGCCAGAGAGAAAGTCTACTACTTATTTAAAAATAAAGTTTTACAATCTCTCTGACAAATCAGTAGAGTTCTATTTTGTGTGTTCAAAAGTGCTGTATTCAATAAATATATCAATGTGGTGGACAAAGTAATGTTTTGCCTAAATTCCCCTTAAGTGAAGGATTTGTTACTGCAGCTGTAGGGACTACAGCTGACGGAGGTCTTTGGCTGTCGTTGCCTTTAAGGATTGCCAGAGCTGCCTGTCTGAAGTTCATGCCCCTCCTAGGAACAGCCCATGCTCAATGATTGATGTGGATATAAAAGACTGACTATCTCAGACCAACTCATGGTCATTCTGAAGAATCATCCTAGCTAGTGAGCTCCCTAAGGGGCTGACAAAGACTGCAATTGGCCTGCATCACAGCTTAGCTTCCACCTCTGCCTGCTCCTGCTTCCTGTATCACTCCCACCCACAGATGTTGGTCGTTAGTCAAATACTGCAGACTAAACTCTCAAGAAATGACATTACATACAAAGAAAACCCTTAGGAATTCATGCAATGCAGTATTTACAGAAATAGTATTATTATTCAACTATAATTTTTACCTTGCATGCTTCCAAAATAAATTTGAGGCCGCTAACAATCATCATCATATTTAACTAGCAGAAACAAACGTACGAACACAAACTTTATGTATAACAGGAAGGCTATTTTAAGTGATTAAAGTTCAACATTCCAAATAAAAATTTTAACTGATACTAACCAATGACAAACTCTATCTCAGTAAAAATATGTTCTGGCTTTTGCATCTATGTGAGCACACATATAAGAAAATCAAAAGTAGAGAATACTTATGCATATAGTTGTGGGTGTGACAGTGGTGGCAGTGGGTAGGTTGTTAGGGCTGTGTGCAGCTTTGAGAAGGAAGAGATGAATTTAGAGGCTCTTACTCCTCTAAATGGAAAAAGAGAGTATGATACACAAGGACACAGGACTACTGAGGGAGAAAAGTAATCATCCATTTATCCTGTGGTTTCTGTTTTGAGATGGCCAGTACGATATTAAAGGTACTAAGTGAATGGAAAACAAGCAAGGGGAAATGATAACTGTTATACTATTAGCTAGAAAACTGTCTAAGGTCATTGAGTATAGTAGGGAATGGCAAGATACAAATCCTTATTTTGTAACCTGCTATCTAGTTATGGGATCAGATTCCATATCCACTACTAGCTCATAAGGGTACCCTTGTGGCAGCTGAAGACAGACAAGGGCGTGGCTTCTTCATTTCCAAGGGTGAAACCTCAGGACTACTTCGTGAATGTCTTTCATTCACTAGAGTCTTGATAATGCTGGAGACTTCAAGAGTCTGGGAGGTCAGTAGGCAACTGGGAAGTTTAAGTTGAACCGCCAAATATCATTGCAAACTTCAGCCCAAACATCACTCAACACAAAGGCTTGTCATCTCTTGGTCCAAAAATGCGCTATATGTTTGTCATAATCTGTCAGTTTTCTTAACTGGGCAAGCCCAAGCTTGCTATTAGACAATAAACACTTTGATGCCCAGTCTGAGTTTTTGTCCCAGCTCAGGAAAGGCAAGGGGACAGCCAAGGCAGACTGGTTCAGACTTGATCAGGGCAGCTCAACCAGCAACTGGCTTACTAGTCAACTAGCAAAGTGAGCATGAAAAGGTCCAGGAATCCTTCTTCCCCTGGGCCTTAAATTGTAAATCAGACAGCAGCCAAGGAGAAGCTGGGTGGTCAGAAGCTTCGTGGAGCCTACCCCCACGAAGACTCCTTCCAGGGAAGGCCCAGCAACCCCAGGCTAGAGGAGTCTCTGTGGACACCAGAGACCATTGCTGGGCTGGCGGATTGAAGGATGACCACTCAGAGGTCACAGATAAGGGGTTATCTAGATCCTTGCTATTCAGAGTGGTGGGAGGGCCAGCAGCAGCAGCATCACTTGGGAGGTTGTTAGACTTGCAGAATCTCAGGACACAGCCAATTGAATCTGAATCTGCATTTTAATTCACAGGCACATTAAAGTTTGAGAAGCACCGGTCCAGGTGGTGGCAAAGCAGCCAACCCGATGTTCTGCTTCTCAGCCCCTCCTCCTCCCCACCTCTGCTAGCCTCTTAAGCAAAGCTCAATCCTGCAATGGTCCTGAACAAAATTTCTGCAAATCCCGAGTGCTGGGGGAGAGGGCGTGCAGGAGCTGCCCCCGCCGGGGACCGCTGGGAGTAAGCGTGACTGGATTGGTCGCCTGCTCCAGCTCCCGGCTCCTGCACCCGGAGTGTAGACACGCCCCCCGACCCTCCCCCTCACCTCCACCCCCGGCCGCAGCTACCGCCTGCCTCCCGCCGGCTGCAGCGAAAACCCGGAGCAGCTGCGTGCGCTCATGGACAGTCCTCCGAGGAGCGAAGCCGGGCAGCTGGGCATGCTCAGTAACTGGGGGAGGTTTGGGTGGAGAGTAGAAAGCTGTGGCTCTGCCTCCCACCCGCTCCCGCTGGCCCCCGCCCCCCTTGCCCCTACCCAGCCCGTAGTAGTTCCCCAGCGTGCGCCCGGGGAGACCGGGAACATGGCGCTGGGAGCGCTGTAGCAGCTGAGAAGGGGCTGAGGCACCGCCGCTTCGCTGACAGCCGGCCACCAGGTAGGCAGGCGCGCCTGTCGGGGCTGCCTGGGTGGGTGTCCGCGCGAGGAGAGGCGCCTGCGGGGATGCGCGCCGCTGGTACCCGGAGCATCTCGCTTTGACGGGAGAGGATGCGAAGAGGACCTCTGTGACAGCGCGATCATGCATCTCCTAGGAGATGCAAAGGCTAGGGACCTGCTGCCTGGAGGGTAGGGATAGGGGACCGCCCACCCCCAACCCTTGCGCTACTATCCAGCCTGGGCTCTCTACGGGTCAAATAAAGGATAGTTCCATTTTGCTGGGCGGGAGGGCGTGGAGGAGAACCCCGGATTCCAGCCCTGAGATCCTGCTGGTACCCCGAACCGCTCGCAAGCCCAGCACCAGTTCTTTGTGTGTATACTGCCGCGCACACCCTGGGGGTGTCACGGCGCTGCTTTTCCCGAGGAGTGCTGGACATATTGCCAGGGCAGGATTCCCGTATGGTTTTTGTCTTTTGGCAGGTGTGGACTGGAGGATGCAATAGCTGAGCCTTTATGGGGCTGTGTTTTCCTTTGTTATTTGTGTGTGTGTGTGTGTGTGTATGTGTGTGCGCGCGTGTGTGTGTGTGCGCGCGCGCGTGGTGGGTTGTAATGGAGAGAGAGAGAGAACTTCTGCTTGTGGGCACCCTTGTGGGCAGGGCGTGGAAGAGGATCTCGGTTCCAAACTCTTGTCAAAATTGTGTGCCATGTCAGCCTCCTAGAGGGTAAACTTGAGAAGTCCAGGGATCATCACTGCTCAGTTTGGAGGATAAGCGCGATCGCCCTTCTTGAAACCGTGTGTGTGTGTGTATATGGAGCTTTCAACTCGGGCTGAGTTAATTTGTCAACATTAGATATCAATTAAGGAAACCTGAATCGCTGAGGCTATTTATGGTGATCTTTTTATGGCCAGAATAATAAACAAAAAGAAAAGTTGGCACAAAGCCAGAGGAAAGTGTCATTGTTAATAGTTGATGACAGCTTGAAAGACTGAACACACTTTTAGGGAAATCAGGAAACCTGGCATTCTACAGAGTTCTACCAAGATATAGCCACAGGGTCTTAGGTAACTCACAAAATCTCTTAGTGCAACCGCTTCTCTTTTGGGGCTTGGAGGCTGTAGACACTCTTTTTCTTACCTGATACAGATGGACAAGATGCTTTTTAGAAGCCCCTCCCACACAAGAATTATATGAAAATGACACCCTATAATAACAGCTCTGCCACCTTAGATTTGTGTATCTGTTATATTCAATAGCACAACAACTCAATGTTGGGGAGAAATGTAAACAGGTTAGTTAGGGAGAAAGGTAAATTTAAAGTATGGGTTTATCTTTTGCTTTATAATATAAAGGATAGGCATCTTGGATATGAAGTTTGGAGACAGTTTCCTCTGCACTCGCGCTATTTATTTTTATAGTCTTGTTAGGTGGCGAGAATGAGTCAGTATCATCAAAATGAAGTGGAGGAATACATAAGGAAAATGCATTTAAGTAAATCAAAGCCATAAATGTCCAATCTGATGATAACACCTTGACTTGGAATACATATGTGCAAGGCAGGTGCACTGCTAAATGGAAGCAATAGAAGCCAATGGCAAGTTCCTGGGTAATGCTGACCTTAGACTAAAAATCGTGTGTTCTTCTGTGAATAGGTAGAGATTGTACTAGGTCTCTGCAGCTTGTTATTTTATTAATAATGTGAGTTTTAATTGCTATTAATTAGATATCAATTGAAAATTGATATCTAAGCATTGAATCAGTTAATATCTAAGCACTGAAAATCTAGTCTGGCAGTGCCTTTCCACTCTGTCAGGGCCTGCTGAAATGCTGTAGGTATGGGAGGCAGGCATTTGAAATCTGACTCTTCTGTGTTTAGCTTTGTGATTCTGGGAAAATTACTTAACTTTCCTAAGCCTCACTTTCCTCACTTATAAAACAGTCCTGGGAATAGTAAGACCTACCTAGATGAGTAGATGTATGGATTACTCATAATTTAAATCACCAGGAAAATGGTGATGACCATTATGAGTAAGAGGGAAATGGATATTTACTGAATCTATACTATGTGTCCTATATAATGATTCAGGCTCAGTTAATTCCCTTAAATTTCCCAACTATATTAGTTTCCTAGGGCTATTATAACAAGTTACCAAAACTGGGTGGCTTAAAACCACAGACATTTATTCTCTCATAGTTCTGGAGGCTAGAGGTCCAAAATCAAGGTGTTGGCAAGGCCGTGCACCCTCCAAAACCTCTAAGGGAGGATTCTTGCTTGCCTTTTCCAGCTTCTGGTAGCCCCAGGTATTCCCTGGCTTGTGGCAGCATAACTCCAATCTCTGCCTCTGTCTTCACATGGCATCTTCCTCTCTGTCTCTGTCCCTGTGTCCAAATTTCCCTCTTCTTATACGGACATCATTCATAGTGGATTTAGGACCTGTTCCTTATTCAGTATGACCTCATGTTAACCAGATTACATTTGCAAAGGCCTGACTTCCAAACGTCATATACACAGGTTCTGGATGGGCATGAATTTTTGGGAGACACTCTTCAGCCCAGTACACCAACATCCCTCTGAACTGTGTTTAATGACCACATTAACATTATGTTAGCATAAGAGCAGAAGGTAAAGATAGAGTAGCATAGGTTCAGAAAATACTTTAAAGATTATTTAAAGGAACTAACCTATTTGAGGCTTTATATACACAACCATGGTAGGGAAGAGCAGGGTTCAAAGGTACCTCACTTATACATGTCACTTACCTGGGAGCCACGACAACCCAGGACCTGGGTCTTCTAGAGTATCTCAAACATACTCTGTCCCCAAATGATTTGTTGATGTTGCCTTCCATCCTTTTTGCGGCCCTTCCAAGCAAATGCAAAACAAACAAAATGCATTAAACAACAAAAACAATAATAGCAACAAAGATAAGCTAACAACTTTCTAGTCCTTCTTAACCTGGTAAATGGCACCACTATCCATGGAGTTGCTTTAACCAGAAACCCAACCAGAATCACCTTTGACACCTCCATTCTCTTGACCCTCCACATTTAAAACCATCATATAGTCTCATAAATGCTATTTTCTATATAGATCTCTAAATACATCTTAATAAATTCTTTCTATCCCCGCCACCACCACTATCAAACTTCAAGCTACCATCTCTTACCTGGACCACTAGTATAACTTCCTAACAAGAACCTTGGTTCCTTGCCTGGCTCTTCTAATCCTTCATGCAGAGCAGATAGGATAATGTCAGTTCCCTACATAAAATACCACCCACATACCTGGGACAGATTCCAGAGACTCCTAGAGCCTTTGGTACTTGGCCAGCCTCATCTTGTGCATCTCTTCCTCTTGATGCTGTCACACTGACCTTCTGTCTGTTTCTGAACATCCCCAACCATCTTCCCTCTATATTTTACCAGTGTGGGTCATACTCATCCCTTGGGCTTCCTTGACCTCTCTTCCCCACCAACCCAACTCTCTCATCATCCTTTTACTTTTATTCCACACACTTATTCCAGTTTGCAATTGCCTGTTTGTTTGTTTGGCTATGTCTGTAAGCTCTATAATGGCCATTTATTTTATGTCTTATATGCAGAAGGTCCTCAATAAACATTTGGCGAATGAGTGAAGGAACGAATACTCTGCCTCATAGCATTTTCCTGTGCCAACTTAAAGATCTGATTTTTAGAAGGTTTTTTTTTTTCTAGTGTAGAAAGAGCAATTTAGAACCTTATTCTGACTTCAAAAGGGGAGTATTCTTGGCTTTAACAAATGCATCTTTTAAGAACTGATTTAGGCTAGAAGTTAAGAATTGAGTCAAAATATTTTTTTGGCAACTGAGGTTTTTGTAAAAATACATCAATCAGTCAACAAATATTCTGCAAATATTTATTGCATGTGTATATTTGCCATGCTAGGCCCTTGGAAGACAATGGTGAGCTAGACTTTCAGTCTTCTGGAAATTTATAGTAAACAATAATTAATAATCATTATGTATAATAATAAATAAATAATACACTTAATTATTTGTTGAGCTTCTGTTATATGCCAGTGTCTGTTCAGTTCCTGTCCATAATCATCACTATAGCCCTCTAATCTTTCCCAATAACACAGAACCCCACACTTACTAGGAGCACAACAAATATTTTGTGAATTAATGATTTGTTGGTACTATTATCCTGATCTTTTGAAATAGGAAATGTATGCTTATCTGGGGAAAAAGGTATCTGCTCATATATAGAAGAGCATGCAATTGCTTTCTCACTATATATTTTATATATATTTTAAATAAAACATTTATTTAAATAAAACATAAAAAATGTTTTATTTTAAAATCATCCTGGCCATTATCTCTGGAGTTAAATTAGGAGACAAATTATTCTTTATGTGGCAACAAGTTGCTGGTGTGTTTCTGTCAAAATTCTGAATTGTTTTATTTTGTTTAATTGTTTTAATTTGTCCTGTTTAATCCAAGTGAGAAGTGACTTAATGTCTCTCATTCAGAGCCCTTTTTGTAGTTTTGAATAGTAAGACTGAGTGCCCAAAGAAAATGAATGTAGTTCAGCAGAGGGACACGTGTTATGTTTTAGATTTCTAAAGTGGCTTCAATTTCAGGTCTTTATATTCATCTCATAAAAGGGTGATTTAAAAAAAATAGTAAAATAGTATTTAATGCCTATGCTTAAGTGAAGCTTCTCATATAAGTAACCAAAAATTAGACAGTGTGTCTTGATTTTGTTTAAAAGTGATGGATACACCATGGGATCAATTAAAACCTAAAGGAACTGGTATGAAATTTCAGTAACGTTGTTTGTTATAAAATACATGTTCAAAAATCGATGGCCACCCTAAATGCCAGTGTTTTATTAACTAAAAAGTAGAAGGGAAAATGATTCTATTCATGAATTAACTAATATATAAATTGAGTAGGAACAATAGAAAACGTACATAAAATACTTGTGAATAATAAGAAATATATAAAAGCCTTTGTAGAAAGCTATACAATTTTACTCAAACCAATAAACTGAGAAGCAAAAAAAGAAAGATATACCTTATGCTTTGGTAGAAAGATGAATATTATGAAACGGTTATTTTTCCCAGATCAATTATATAGTTTTATTACATTGGGATTTGGGAGAACCTTACAAAATGATTCTAACATCCATCTGGAAGAATCACTATATAAAAATAAAAGAAAACTTTTCCAAAGAATAGTAGTGGTGGTGGGGAAGGTGAGTGGTGGTGGTAAGATGGGAGGTGGTGGTAAATACAGGTGGTGTGGGGAGTGGAGTTTTGGGGATGGTGGAGGTGGGGGAAGTTTGACGGTAGAGATGAATACATGAAGGTGGTGGATGAGGTGGTATGGATGGGGGTGGTGGGTGGTGGATGTGGGTGGTGGGGTGAAGGTAGGTAGATGGGAGTGGTAGTGGTAATGGGTGCCATTGTTGAAACAAAAATAAATTTGATCATTGAACTACAATCATTATAGCAATGTAGTACTGGTGTAAGAATTGATTAATAGCTCAGTGGAGTAGAAGAGCCTGGAAACAGATTTAGGTCATTCTTAGAACCAGAAATATGACAGAGAAAGCATTATGAACCAGGGAGGAGTATTTGACGAAAACGTCATGGAACTTGGCTAAGTGTATAGAAAGCATTCAACTAAGAACCTCTGTTTACATGACCCTCCAAACGAAATTCCACATAAATTTTAAGTTTTTATGCAAGGTGGAAAACAAAGCTAGAATAAAATATTTAACTAACTTTACGGGAAGTACTTTTTAAATATAAAATCAATGGGAAGAATCACAAAGCAAAATAAAGATTTGAATATATTTTAAACTTTCATATGCAGAAATGCATGCATTTTAAAGCAGAACAGAATCATGGAAAACAATATTGACATCAAACGTGATATGACAGTTCATGATAGCCTTGAGGAACTCTTGCAAATCAGTGAGTAAACAATAGAATAGCACCCCAAGAGAATTGTCCAAATATCTGAATGCATAATTCAAAAGGAAGAAATAAAAGACCAATGCACACATTTAATAAATGTTATTACTATTAATCACAGAAATGCAAATTAAAATAAAAATGAGGTGCTGTGTTTTATGTATTAAATAAGTAAAAAATACAAAAAATAAACTCAATACTGGCAAGGATGCAGTGAGAAGGACAATCTCTTTCATTACTTGTGGTGGGAGGGTTACATAATACAGCCTTCCTACAGAAAAATTTAAAAATACTTATCAAAATGTCTGCCAGGCACGGTGGCTCATGCCTATAATACCAGCACTTTGGGAGGCCAAGGCAGGTGAATCACTTGCGGCCAGGAGTTTGAGACCACCCTGGCCAACATAGGAAAACCCCTTCTCTACTAAAATACAAAAAAAAAATAGCTGGGTATGGTGGCACACTCCTGTGATCTCAACTTCTTGGGAGGCTGAGGCAGGAGAATTGCTTGAACCTGAGAGGTGGAGGTTGCAGCAAGCCGAGATCGCATTACTGTGCTCCAGCTGTTTATTAAAATAAACAGCTGTAATTGAAATTAAAATGAATGACATTAAAATTAAATGAAATTTTAAAAAATTGTCAAAAGCTTTTAAAAGTTCTAATTATTTGATGTGCTATTCCGCTTGCTTTTTATTTTATGTTTGCTTTTGTCTTTGGTAAGGAAGTAGATGCAGGTAAAATTGTGTATTATAATATATTTCATAGTAATAAATATTAAAAAGAACCTATATAACTAGAACTTGGGAGCTTGGTAAAGATATTTAAGGTCCCAAGATAACAGACTACTATATAGGTATTAAAATTAATCATTTTGAAGATTATATAGTGACATGAAACAACCTTCACCACAATTTTAAGTGGAAAAAAACAAAATGCACTACTACATATATTGTATTGTTAATACGTGTTTTGTGAAATGAAAACGTCATGCAAGTATATTAAAAAAAAACAGAACAAATTCAAAAGTTAGGCAATCTCTAGTGGTAGAAGTATGGATGGCTTTTATTTTGTTATACTTTTCCAAATTTTAAAAAATGTAGTAGGTCGGGCGTGGTGGCTCACACCTGTAATCTCGCCACTTTGGGAGCTTCAGGCAGGTGGATCGCTTGAGCTCAGGAGTTTGACACCAGGCTGAGCAACATGGCAAAACCCCTTCACTACAAAAAATACAAAAGTTAGCTGGGCATGGTGGTGCATGCCTGTAATTTCAGCTACTCAGGTGGCTGAGGTGGAAGGAATGTCTGAGCCCATGAGGTGCAGATTGTAGTGAGCCAAGATTGCGCCACTGCACTCCAGCCTGGGCGACAGAGTGAGGCCCTGCCTTGAAAAAAAGGCAAATTAGCCAATGATGTGTTGTTTTATGAATCAGAAAAAAACCCACTATTTTACAAATAAGCAGTGATATACATTTAGGTTGTAATTATTCATTTATGTAACAAACATTCATTGATTCTCTCTTGTGTCAGGGGCTCTGCCAAGTGTATCAGCAATGACTTTTAGATTGCATGCAAATGAAGGAAACTGCCTAACTCCAGCAAAAGGAATTTACTAGAAGGATATCAGGTAGCTAAAAGAATTGCCAGGAATTTGGCTGAGGGTAGGGAATCACACACACACACACACACACACACACACACGCACGCGCACACACACACACATCCCAAAACAGCTTGGAAGCAGACGAAGCTAGTTAGCTCCAGGTCTAGATATCAGGAGCTTTGGAAGAGACTCTAGCCAAGAATGACTTGTTCTGAGCTTGACCACAGTCCACTGGTTGCTATGCTTGGGGTTCTTCCCCTACACCCAACCCACTGGGCATAGGATAGGAGTGGGAGTACCTTGATTAGTAGGCCCACTACCCTTTTCCAGTGAAAGAAACACAAGAGATGTGATGGGTGCTAAAAAACCAAAACCAAACCAAAACAAAAAAAGACAACAGAAATGCCCATTACCCTAGGACTTAGGGGCAAACAGGGTTGAATACCAGTCATCCCTCTCTTCCCTTCCCACAGGAAACATTTGCTATGACATGGGGGTTTAACTTAAGGTTCATGGTGTAATGTTCACTGTGATGTGCATCATTGAAGGTACAATATGGGTGCCCCACACAGAACGTACTTTTTCCTCTTGGAGCCAGCAGTGACATGTCAGGAAGAGTGTGGCTTTTCAGCTTGATCCTCATATACCAGCAGGAATTTTGAAAGGAAGGTCCCATTTTCTCAGGTAAGAGAAAATCCTAGAAAGTTATAATCTGAAAGAAACAGTAAAGCAGAAGCAAGAGATATAATTTGGAAATAGATCAGGCACCAACACGGGTCTGGCCTTCTTTTCTGAATGATCTTACATTCAGCAAGCCCAATAGTCATGTTTGAGTTTAGTTCACCATGAATATGGCCCTCTTGGTTCAATTAGCTTTGGTTAATAAAGTTATTATTAACTAAATATGAAAAGATCATACTCAGATCAGTGCATATTCTTACTGTAGCTCTCATGATAAATAGGAAATGTCTGTGGCTGTCCAGGTAACTTAACAATCATGTTGTTGCTTTTATAACTCTTTATAAACTTTTCTGTGAAGAAAGATGATTTGTAAGTGGAAGAGAAAAAGGAGGTAATTGTTCTTCACTTGCACTAAAAACAGGACAGAAAAAATAATCTTAAACTAGCAAGAGAGGTACCTGTACCGGTCCCTGCATATTAGAGGGCTCTGCTACTCTGTACTCCAACTTCTCATCACCTGGACAGCCCTGCTCCTCTGCAACAAAGACCCCACGTTTCCCCTGGAGCCCTTTGCCTCCCTCTGAGTCTTGCTCTGCGTAGCTGGGACCTTGGAATTCACTGCTCATGGGGCTCCTGGGCCCCATGGGGGCTGAAAAAAGACTGTTGGTGGGAGGTGTAAATGGAGCTTGGACTTGTGGACTTTGTAGTCTCCACACAGGTGCTGAAGGCCATGGTTGAAAGAGGAAGGGATGGGGAGGGGACCAGAGACTGGGTCTCCTTGCTTTGCTATGTTCCCAAATTTAAGTATTCTAAATTTAAATCTGGCTTCTAGGTTGTTAGGAAGGGATTATTTGTTAAGCCAGGAAGATATAACACGTTTAAATTAACATTTTTTAGCATGATTTATAGTATTTAAATATTGAGATCTGTAATATGTGGGACTCCTTTTGTACTCTTGTCTCTCAAATGTTAGGATCAGGCCTGCTCAGGTAACTGTTTTAGAAAGGTACCACTCAATTGTTGAGACGCACATGCATAATTAGCTAATTGTGCAATGGCAATGTAGATGATAAGAAAAATATACTTTTTGTGATTATAGCTAACATATTGAACAAGATGTGTTAAGCCCACATCCAAGTGTTTTACCTGTGTGTATTAATTAGTCTTCATAAGAGCCCCATAAAATAGGTCACTCAAGGCAAAATATCATTCAGCTAGATAGAATCAAGAAGCCCCGGATCATCTGAATCCAAAGGCCATAAACACTGTGGTATACAACAATTCAATGGATAAGAAAAGTTTTGTTTGAGGTCCTTGAACCTCCAATAATTTAAAAGTCATTGGATTAATCAACCCACTTTGACTCTCCAATACTGTCAAATCCTCAGATTCAGCATTCCTGTTCGTGTAGATTTCCTCATGAAAAGGGAGAGTAAATGCATGGACTGCCTTGCTGTGTTTGGTATTATGATTAACTGAATGTTCCAAACCAAAAATCAATATTTCGTTGCTTGTATAAGAAGCAAATTTAACTTACCTTTTTAAACAGATGTCCAGTTGTGGGATTTCCTTTGCTAATTTTCAACGGAATTGCCATTGTGTCATTGATGATAAAGGTAAATTGGCCATAAGGTAAATTGGCACTGGTTCATGCCCCTACTACTCTTCTATTACCCTATTGTCCAACTGAACCAAGAAGACTTTCTGCAATCGATATTGGTTCCATCACTCTTTTGATAACAACTTACATAATGGGAGAAGAAAAGGAGGAAGGGAGGGAAGGGGAAAGAGAAAAACACACAGAGAGAAACTCCCACCTTTGGTTCCAAATATGAGATCTCTGATAGACACAACAGTTATTAGCTTCATTTCCAATTAAAATTCAAGGTTGGCATACGATTAAGAAATTATTTAGCTGTTTTCTAGTGGGAACTTCCTGTGTTTGTTTCTAATGGTCACTGGAATCGTGCAAATGGTGTTTGTATAATACTGATTTTTTAGCTAATTGTTTTTAGCTGTCAGCTCTGTTGCCCCCTTATTTTATAGCTACATTACAGTTTACTGACCCAGGAAGTGAACTTCCTGAAAGAATAGAACATTTACACTTTATTTGTTTAAAAGAAAGATTCTTCCTCTAAAGTAGGAACAGTTGTTATGTGGGTATGATTTAACTTCTAAAAATAAGAACACTGATGGAGCAGGGGGATTTAAAAAAATTTTACAGAAACACAACTTAGAGTTTTTCTCATCCTGGTGGTTTTTAGGACAATGTTCTCTCTTCTTTAGGTATTAGAGATAGGGAAACAAATAAAAAAAAGAATTTGCCAATAATATTTGAATAATAGTTATTCATGCCTTAAGTAGTGGTTTAATCCTTTTTGAGAGTTTTTAAGATAACAGCTACCTACCTGCAAGTTGTGTGCTATCTCTTTAGGACTCCAAGTAGAGTCTACTCTTCTCCCACCCTCACAGCCAAGCGGTATCTAAATTGCAACTTGGTTGGGCACGGTGGCTCACCTCTGTAATCCCAGCACTCTAGGATCACCTGAGGTCAGGAGTTCGAGACCAGCCTGGCCAACGTGGTGAAACCCTGTCCCTACTAAAAATACAGAAAAATTAGCTGGGCATGGTGGCGCACGCCTGTGATCCTAGCTACTCGGGAGGCTGAGGCAGGAGAATTGCTTGAACCCGGGAGGCAGAGGTTGCAGTGAGCTGAGATTGTGCCACTGCACTCCAGCCTGGGCGACAAAGCAAGACTCTGTCTCTAAATAAATAAATAAATTGCAACCTAAAAAACACTTTTTGCATGTGCCCTTCCCTGTCTCCACTGCCACTCCCCTTTGCATCTCTCAATTAGATCTTGTGTCAGCCTCCTATCTCTTCTCTTTCATTCCTACCCCCAAAATGATCTTCTGTTATCTGAGTATCACCCCTTCATTGAAAAGTTTCCGTCCAGCTACCACCTTCTCCCACCCCACCCCTATCCCAAAATCCTCCCACATGGTTCTGGATTGTTCCTCTCAAACAGACATCACAATGTTTTGTAGATTTTTTTTTAAACTTAACTCCCTTCTTGCACTAAACTGGGAACTCTTCTAAAGCAGGCATCTTGTTTCTTCATCTTTGTATCCCCAGCACCTGGCTTTACACCTACACATGTTAGGTCTTTAATAAATGACTATGGATGAATGGATATTACCCAGGCTAAAAAATTTGAATACGAATGAGAAAGGGTGGTGCCATGATTTAAAGGGCCACTCAAGGCAAAATATCATGCAGTTAGATAGAGTCAAGAGGCAGAGTCAAACCCTGTATCATCTGAATCCAAGACCATCAAAGCTATGGTATGCAGCAACTCAGTGGATAAGAAAAGTTCTGTTTGGGGTCCTAAACAAAAGTTGGCTAATCTAAAATTAACTAATCTGAAAGTTATCTCATCCATTTTCTTTAAAAATACACAAACTAGTTTCACACTAATATTAGTTTTCTATTTTCTGTGAATAAAAAAGAGGCAGAGAGAAAGATTAAACCCTCTACCTGTTTCTGGTTGGAGAAAGACAAATATTCCAATATTGGATGTGGATATAAGGTGGAGATTCTAAACACATGGAAAAGAGAGAAAGTGATGAAGCAAACTATAAGCTGAGAGCCGGCTTCCCAACAATAGAGCAAATAAACTGAGCTTCTTGAAAAACATTGAGAATAATTATTTGATTGCTAGATGCAGCTTAACACCTACTGCTCTATTGTCCCAAACCTGGTATGAATATGCCTAATTGGTGGTGTGATTCCTGCTCAAATATCACTTGATTTGTGTAGTGAAAGGTGGGGTTTTATATGGTTCTGCCCAAGTCTTCGGCACCAATGTTTCCATAGCAACAGATGCACTATGAAATGAGGAAGAAATCAGAAAGTTTGGGAGAGAAATAAATCAAAGTGAGTGATCCCAGCAAGGGGTTCCCCAGGGTGAGTCCCAAGGGCTTTTCAGACTTCTGGTCAGATATGTTTACGGCAGAATTCTCGGAGATAGAGGATTCTAGGATGATAAATGCCAGGGATTTTTTAAAGCAATATATGGGTACTATCTATGACAGCAGTTACCTTGCGTGCTTCAGCTTGGATTTCTAAGGCAAGGTCCTGTGTTGGGATATTAGGAGTCTACACTCGTTGAAAGAATCACTTACCATTTAGAGCCTACTAATCCCTAGGTAACAGGATATGAAAACTGGAGATTTTTACTGTCTTTTAAATCGAATTGAGCTATTCTTCTAAAGTTGGAAGGTGTAGAACACTGTGAATTCTATTAGGTACTAAATATTTGACTATGTCAATTTAGAGCAGTATCTAATTTTGTGGTATAAATGTGTTCTGTTTAACACAGACAGTGTGAAATTTCCCAGAAAAAAAAATCTAGATTTCTGGCTTCTCTTATTCAAAAAATCACACACACAAATACACACACATACACATAGTTGCAAAATTTGTCAACACTGACCATGTTTCTTCATGACAATCATATGCTGTAGCTGAGTAGCAGCTGCCTCTAACATGGATTGGTCATGGAGTCTTCACTTTGTCACAGTCCCCATCACTCCCTACTGCCTATAATCAGGCCATTTTAATTGTTTATATTACCCTCTTGGTCATTAAAGTATTGAATTTATTACCTTTGAATTTGAGTGAGTATTGCTCTATATTTTTTGCATCGTTTTATCCTTATATATTGTACCTTCTTAATCTCGCTTTCCAAAAATGTGGACCAACTTATTTAATAATTTAAATATAAGGCAAGTGACATTTTAGAAAGATGCATTTAAAAAATTTTATCCTAGAAAACAAATTTAAAAGTAAGACTTTATGCTGGTATGAAGTTTATTTAAAAGCAAAGAGTTTAGAGATATTTGGTGAAAACATTTGCATAGTTAGATAGGCTTCTGCAACTACTTTTTCAATATTTCTTTCAACACTGGACAATTTTTGAAAAAATTTCTGTTGTGTTTTATTTGAACTAAACTGAAATGGAAAAATAAATCATATGATTTATTTTTTGAGCTTGAGCTTGCTGGAGGTAGGGATTATCAAAACGCAAAAGGATGGTATCATGTTTCATATGATATTATCATCTGGAAAATATAAAACATTCACAACGCAACTGTGCCCACAGCAGTGAAGTAGAACCTTATAAATGATATGCATTCTATAGAATGGCTGGAAAAATCTCAAAATCATTATTGGAATCACCCAGGGTGACTAAGAATAATAATATCACTGTACCTTACTAAAAAATAATGAAAAACGAGTCAGATAGAAAATTCCAGAGTTGTCCCTAGAGTTTTTATTTGCTTAGGAAGGATGATAGCAGTAACTTCCCATTTCTTTTCAGACCTCAATTTTATTTTAAACACAGAACACAGTCCACCCGCTGAAAAGAATTTTCTTTTCTACAAAGACCAGGGTGTGCAATGACTGTGAATATCACTGTAAAACAGAAGAACATTTGGCTCTAAGTTACTCACTTAACTAGTCGGATTAAAACAGGATAATTGGATCTGTCTATTAGGGTGGTGTCTGTTTATGTCTGCTTTCTCCTGTGAAGGCTAGATTAAAAAATAGGAAACAGATATTACAATGAACATTCCCAACTAGTCACTCACCCATTCAGCAGCTACACCTTGAGTACTACTCTGCTTACTTCAGGTGGCATGTACCATGAGGGGGCACATCAATGAACATAGAAGATAAAAATGTTCTTCTATGAACATAGAAGATGCAAAAAGAAGGAAAGACAGGCAGGAAACAGCATAATAAATAAATGTATAGAATGCCAGAAGGTCATCAGTGCTTTGATAAAATAGAGTGGGATAAAGGAAATCAAAAGGGCTACGATGGGTGGCGGTAAAGGGCGTGATTTTAAATAGGATGGTCAGAATAGGCGTAACTGAGAAAGTGACATTTGAAGGAGGAGAGAAAATTACCATGTAGATACACATGGGACAGCATCCCAGGTAGGGATGGGGACCATTTTTGCACTGCACTCCAAATTGCATATGATTTGTCTCCTGCAAAGACTCTCACGTTTTTTCATTTGGAAGTAGAATTTTAGTGCTGGTTCAAACCCTAACCTCATTCTAATGCTGTTAAGGACACCATTACTCCAGTCCTGCCCGGTCTTCTCTAGATAAACCATAACTGCCTTTGGAAATTTTTTTTAAGAGACAAGGTCTCACTTGTCAAGACAAGGTCTCACTTGTCAAGACAAGTGAGACACTCACAAGACAAGGCCCAGGCTGATCTTAAACTCCTGGCTTTAAACAATCCTCCTGCCTTGGCCTCCCAAAGTGCTGGAATTATAGGCATAAGCCACCACACACAGCCTTCCTTTTGGATATTTAATATTTTTCCATTTTGGTTTAATTCAAATGAAGCAGAACAGGGTTTTTTTTTTTGTAATTGTCTAATGTTTAAAAAGTATGAAATTATAACACATACTAGGTACTTGATAAGTTTTTTGTTGGGTTATAGAAAGAAAAGATATGCCTCAGAGTTAGAACAATGATTGTAACAGTAACCAAATTCTTTGAACATGTATTATATGCCAGATATTGTGTTACATGTTTTATAAACACTATCTCATTTGATTCTTGCAGTGGGCTTATAAGTTAGGTGTTATCATTATTTCATTTTATGGCTAGTAAATAGATTGTGCTGCCTTGCTCTATTGATTAAAATTAATCTTCTACAAGCATAAAAAAAGGTAAAAAGTATTTTCTCAAGTTCTAAGTGTAAGTCCTTTAACTTCCTCTATTTTAGTTAGGAATCCCCCCCAGAAACAGACCTTGAGGCAAGGATTCAATAGCAAGTAGTTTACTTGGAACGTTCATGGAATACCATTAAGAGAGAAGGAAAGTAACACATGGAAGGAAAGTTTATTAGTCTGTTCTCACACTGCTAATAAAGACATACCCAAGACTGGGTAATTTATAAAGGAAAGAGGATTAATGGACTCACAGTTCCACATGGCTGGGGAGGCCACACAATCATGGTGGAAGACGAAGGAAGAGCAAACGATCATCTTACATGGAGGAAGGCAAGATTACTTGTGCATTTATAAAACCATCAGATCTTGTGAGACTTATTTACTACCATGAGGCAGTATGGGGGAAACCACCCCCATGATTCAGTTATCTCCACCTGGCCCCACCCTTGACACATGGGGATGGGGATTATTATAATTCAAGGTGAGATTTGGTGGGGACACAGCCAAACCATATCAGAAACTGTCATTCCGTTCCTGCTACTATAACAAAATACATTAGACTGGATACTTTTTAAATAATAGAAATTGATTTCTCGTAGTTCTAGAGGCTTACAAGTCCAAGATCAAGGCACCGGCAGGTTTGGTGTCTGGAAAGGGCTTCTCCTCCGCTTTAAGATGGAATCTTGTTGCTCTGTCCTCCAGGGTGAAAAGAATGAATGCTGTGTCCTCACATGGCAGAAGGGTAAAAAAAGGGATAAACTTGCTTCCTCAAGCTTTTCTATAAGGACACTAATCTCATTCATGACAGTGGAGCTCTGATGGCCTGATCACCTCCTAAAGACTCTTAATATTATTACCTTCAGGTTTAAGTTCCAACATGTGAATTTCAGAGGGACATACACATCTAAATCATAGCAGAAAAGCTGCCAACATTGGAGTATTAAAATAGAGAAACTGGGAAATGGTATAAAACTCATGCCTCCAAATCAGTCTACCCAAAGGGGAGGGAACTGAGGTATTTATACACCAACTCCCATCAGTCATTAGTTGAAGGCTGCTCCCAGAGAATGTTAATTTCTCTGTACTTCCAAGCTTCCATGATTTGGAAAAGCCCTTAGGAACACAGATACTGACTGTTGGAAGTCAGTAGGCATATGGGTGGATAGTAATTGGGCTTGCTACATCTATACCAGTTGCCTCCCTGGTCATGTGCCTGCCAAACTTCAGAGATCCTTTAGAAGTTGTTGTAAGAAAAGAAAAATTTATCTTCTTGATTGGACTATTTATTAGTGTAGATAAGAACACCCCAGGTACAGTGGGTAAAAGAGCATTGAGCCAGAGTGTTAAGTTGCTCTCAAAGTCATTTCCAAATGAACAAGATGATGTAACTATGGGTGCTCAATTGTACATAATTAAGCATGGAGCTGTTATTATAAATGCATCTAATGTTGAAAAATGAAACAGAAGTAAGGCTACAACTGACCTTGTGATGAAACAGAAAGATGAAATATTCCTGAGAGTAAATCATTTGCCCGTGTAATGTAATTGCTTTTTTTTTCTTTCTTTCTTTCTTTTTTTTTGGAGACAAAGTCTCACTCTGTTGCCCAAGCTGGAATACAGTGACAGGATCTCGGCTCTCTGCAACCTCTGCCTCCTGGGTTCAGGCAATCCTTCAACCTCAGTCTCCCAAGAAGCTGTGACTACAGGCATGCACCACCACACCTGGCTCATGTTTTTTATTTTTAGTAGAGAAGGGGTTTCACCATATTGCCCAAGCTGGTCTCGAACTCCTGAGCTCAGGCAATCTGCCCACCTCGGCTTCCCAGAGTGCTGGGATTATAGGTGTAAGCCACCATACTGGGCCTGCATTCTTGTAGGATACTGGTGGACCAGTCGTTAAGCTGTATCTTCCATGGCATTATTTGGGAACTCTATATCCCCAAAAATGTTGTTCATGCCCATGATCATTTTTAGGAATAGCTATCTTGAAACTTGGAAAAGCTGGAGAATATATAATACAAAATGATTTTGAGTCTGTCTTGCAAGAAACCACAAACCAAAAATAATTTTGCATGGAGAAAGAAGAGAATGTAACAAGTATGCTGAGAGCAGAAAGGCAAGTGTTAGTCCTCTGTATGTGTGTATAAACAGTAAATGTCAGTGAATTTTAACTGAGTGATGAAGTGCATTTGATCAGGAAAAAGTAAAGAATGGATGTTGGGCAGTTACCAGCCTGAAGTGGGATTCAAAAATAACCCAGATGGCTTTCTTGATGAGAATGTATCAGTTGAGGTAGTTTAGGATAGTAGAGACAGTGTTTTAAAATTAGCCACCTGCTTCCAACAATTGTGGAGCAAGAAGGAGATTCAAATTTGAGGTCGTATCAGTGATTGCCAATAGGATACTCAGGTTAGGCAGGCTACAAATTATTGTGCTCTGAAAAGAATCACAGTTAACCTTGGATTTGAGATACATGTTGGTTTTAAGAAACTCATCATCTTTTTTTTTTTTTTTTTTGAGACAGAGTCTCACTCTGTTGCCTAGGCTGGAGTGCAGTGGCATGATCTCGGCTCACTGCAACCTCCGCCTCCCGTGTTCAAGCAATTCTCCAGCCTCAGCCTCCCAAGTAACTGGGATTACAGGTGCCCACCGCCACACCCAGCTGATTTTTGTATTTTTAGTAGAGATGGGGTTTCACCATGTTGGCCAGGCTGGTCTTGAACTCCTGACCTCAGATGATCCACCCACCACAGTCTCCCAAAATGCTGAGATTACAGGTGTGAGCCATCGCACCTGGCCATTATATTGGTATGGACAGGAAACCTGTTTTTCACACCAGAGGGCACCATGGGTGCTAGAGTTTCCCACTTGGAGTAACAGAATATTGTTCAAAATTTCTGGTGTTCATAAATATTCTTTATTCTAAGAGAAGAAATTTGGGGAGAGCTATCAGGGCTGGAGGAAGAGTGGTGCTTAGGGGCTTTGCATCACCAACATTGAGCCTTCCTTTACCACTTTGGATTGCTCTAATTGTTGAACCTGAGTGTTACAGTTCTGCTTTTCCCTGGTTCTCATTTCAGGGCTCCTCATTCAGTTCCTTTAGATTCAGGGCCTCCATGTTACACAACTTCAGAGGACAACATTCACATCTGAGGTGATTCCACTTTTGTTGACCCTACCTTGGTCCATACTTTGTAAAATGGGTCACCTTGCTTCTTAATTATGTGTGTTTTGTTCTCTTTTTTTGTCCCATTGGACGGGAAGAGGCTAAATTTTATCTAGTTAAGTTAAAGCATCTTGCATAGCACCTTCCACGTAGAATTGCTCAGTAAATTTTTACTAAACAAATGAGTTCAATAAGAATGCTGTGACCTACCGAGACTTATGTCTCCTTTAATCCAAATAGCAGCCCCATGGGGTACATATTGCCTTCATTTCTCCTTGGAGGAGATGAGGTATAGATCAATGAATGGAAGCAGTGAGTAAAAACAACTCCATCAAGAATTTTGACATGAAGGACTAAAGAGAGTTAAGAATAGAAGGTATAGCTAGACTAGGATGTGGAGTTGACGGGCAGAAATTTATATAAAGGTCAAGGGACTTGACTTTAAAAGTTGACAGGGACGATTCAGTTGGGAAGATGGAAGGTATAGTTGAGAGTACTGTTCATTGACATTGTTGAGAAGGTCCACAGAGAAGAATCCAGAGGACGCAGAGGGAGTAGCCCTAGAGAGGACTGTTCTACTGGAACAAGAGGACAGGAGAGAGTGGAATAGACTCAGGGAGATTTGGTGGTGAGAAGTTGAAATTCCCGTCTGACATCTTTTTAATCTTTGAAGAAGGAGGCTGTATTAGTCTGTTCTCATGCTGCTAAAAAAGATATACCAGAGACTGGGTAATTTATAAAGGAAAGAGGTTTAATGGACTCACAGTTCCACATAGCTAGAGAGGCCTGACAATCATGGCAGAAGACAAAGGAGATCTAAGGGATGTCATATGTGGCAGAAGGCAAGAGAGCGTGCGTAAGGGAAGTCCCCTTTATAAAACCATCAGATCTCGTGAGACTTATTCACTATCATGAGAACAGCTGAGGCAGAGCCAGGGAAAAACCCACCACCATGATCCAATTACTTTCCACTGGGTCCCTCCAAAGACATGTGGGCATTATGGGAGCTCAAGAAGAGATTTGGGCGGGGACACAGCCAAACCATATCAGAGTCAAAGTCATTTATTGAATTTGAGGAGGAAGATCATGGTTTTCATGACAGTGGTGATAACAGAGATTTAAGTAGAGTGGAGAAGGTATGAAATAGTCTCTTCAGAAATTCAGAAAGACTGAGTCAATCAGAGACCTGAGCATTTTTATGGACTTCTGTCAGTTTGTATTAATGAAACCACAGTGGCAAGGTAAAATTCTCTAGTGCACATTTTCTTTGGATCTATCAGAAAAATAGGTTGTGGCCCAATTTAATTAGACTCTAAAGTAGGAGAGGCCTTCTGCATATAGGGGAAATCTGAGTTTTATAAAATACATTTAAAGAAAATAAGCTTTCCTTCTCCTTATTTCTAACTCTCGCTTCATTTTCATGACAGTTGATATTATGAGAAGGAAATAATGAATAGATTTTCGATAGATTAAACTTGTCTTTGCAGCTGGATGTTATGGGAAGCGGAGAGTATCTTCAACAGGATTCTTTTGTTTGAAAGGGACAGAAACCCAACTCAGAGTGGATCAAGAAAACCAGGAATTTGTTGACCTGTATAGCAGAAATATCCAAAAATACAGTTGGGTCAGGAGCTCAAAAACATTATCCTGGTGTCATTTCTTCCCCATCTTTCAGCTCTGCGTGTTTCTGTATAGGTTTCTTTCTCAGTCAAGCTCTCTTATTTTTCTGGCAACATGGACAGCCCCCCTACAGCTCTTGGGTTTAGATCCTACTGATCTCAAAATCCAGCAAAAAAATACTCTCTAGCTGAACAGTTCTAACAAAAGTCTCTGGATTGAATTTCAGTGGTTCCAATATGACCTTTGTGGGTCGTGTGCCAGTACTGGTTCCTAGTCTAATTACTGTAGCCTGCGGAATGTGTGGCTTTTGTATGCCCACCTGGGTCAAAACCCACCCCTAGAGTCAGAAATCAGAGTGGAGTTACTTTCTCCCAAACCACCTTGACAGAGAATGGGGGTAGAGAGGATGTGCAAGGATTATCAGGAGGCCATTATCAGAAGCATAGCAAAGAATGTGGTCAGTCAGGCAAAAAAAAGAAAAAAAAGTTTTTAAATGTTCATTAGAGTAGGTAAAAGTAAAATTGAGCAATGTAATTATAGTCTCCACAAAGATTTCTGACCCAGTGAAATTTCTCTGGTCACGTAGTTTGTTGGCCCTAATTTACGGGACTGATTGCATTTGAAAATATCTATCTTTCCTGGAAATGAACTATAAGTTACCAAAGACACCATACAGAGATTCTTTAGCCCTATCCTCTTGTGATCTTAGCTCTTCATCTTTGTGTCCTATTTTGCTATTGTACTGCTGCTTCTATTTTGAAACCTTGGTAAGAAATAGATTTGTGTTGGTATACTGATTTAGTCTGAAATTAAAATGAAAAATCATTTGCATATTCAGAACCTAACTTAATGGGAGGAAAATCAGTGATAAAATTGCATCCTAAACATTTCTCAGGGAAATGAACTTATAGTGAGTTAGTGAGGATATATTGTCATTACAAGGTAACATGAAATGTATGCACCCAAGCCCTCAACTTATCCTGATGCTTTCTTTCTTTGGCTTTGTCATGCAGAGTATATTTTCTCTCAGTGATTTAAATGATTTGGTATTATTTTGTCCTATATAGCTTCATGTCTTGTTAGATGAATTCAACTTTTGGACAAGACAAATTGGAAAGTAACTTTGATAGTTACTATATGTTATCAGGCCATTATTATTTAGTTGAAATGATGTCCAATACCCTTGTTTGTTTATATTTGCAGTCCTTCATGCCAGCCTGTGTTCTATTTTTACAGTGATACAGCTATTATTTTGTTTGGTTTTGGATGTTCATGCATTCTAGAGAAAGTGGAAAACTTAGAATCCTAATTAATGATTGTCTTCTGGACATCTGAGACCATGTTTCTAGTGTTTTCCATGGAATATTATCAGGTGTATACTTTATGATAATTTTCATCCATTCAGAGATTATATATTAAATTGCCTTAGGAATATTAGGGTCTGTGTGCATCTGTTCAGATATATTTGCTTTCCCTGGAATGCTTTGAATTCTTGGTTCTTGCAGATTATCAGTCTCCTCCAAGATTCATCCTTGTGAGATACTGTTCCCATGTTGATGGAGGGTGTTTCAGTGATACTCGTTAAAGCAGAGTACAAAAGACTTTATTTAGGACCATCATGATAGGTAGAGGGATTGAGCAATGAGATTTTGCAATGAGGGACAGAGATTGAGCTTAACTCTGAACACAGCATGGACAGGTAGGAATTTATATTGCCAAGGAGCAGAGTGGGAGTGAATGGAAAATTACCAAGAGGAAATATCTGGGTAAGGAGGATGGCTAAACTGACCTAATGGGATTCTTGCTTCAGACAGTCCAGGATGATCAGACATACCTGAGGAATAGTGGAAGATGAGGAATAATCTGATCAGATATGGGGAGTGATCAGATGTCAAGGTGGGGGGACTTTGCTAAACTGAGTTAGCAGGGTATTTTGTTAAAACTGGATTTTATAAGGAAATGAACAGATACCAAGGGTGTTTATTCTGAATTTGCATTTCTTCTTTTGTGTTTCTTGTTTTAAAATCCTTCTTTGATTTTACAACAGAAGGAGTTAAGTATTTGTTTTAGATAAATAAAAGCTGGATTTTATGTAACAAAGATAGCTGATGACCCCCAGTTGCTCTGTGTTCCTATGAAGAAAGTCCCAGTGCCAGAGATTGGTCATGCCTGGCCTTCACCAGGTGTGACCTCATTAACTGAGAATTGATAGCTTTGGAATTTGACATAAATCATAGAGTATGTGCAAAGGCAGTTTACGTAATAGGTAAGAGATTGGATTATGGACTTGGCAAGCATGGATTGCAGACCCTGTCCAGACCACGAGCTGTGAAAATTGGTCAAATTTATTAGTTTCTCTAAGCACTGATTTCCTAAGCATTAAAAAATATTATTAGGTACCTGGTTGGGGCTGCTGTGCGTTGCCATCATCCCCATCCAAAATATGACTCTGATTTACTTTCTACGTATTTTTTTTCACCATCTGAAATTATCTCATTTACTTATCTGTTTATTTTTTGTTGTCTTTCTTCTTCCCCAGTAAGATATCTTTCGCCCGAGATTAAGGATCTTGTCTATTTTGTTTGGCCCTCTATCTCCAGGGTCTGGCACATATTAGGAGATCACTGTTGTGTGTGTTGAAGGAAGAAATGAATGAATAAATCAGGCTTAGCATAGAAGTAGGCACTTAGTAGGTGCTCAATAAATGTACATTATGACATTTGCTGATACCTGAAGCTCTTAAATGTGTAGACTTGAAAGTCTTTCATTTGTATAGGATTTTTAAAAAAATTGTACGTATTTAAAATCATGGAAACTGAGAGCTTGAAATTGTAGTTTTGAGACTTCAATTCAGCCAAAAACTTATTATGTTGAGTGTTCTTATTTACATAATTCTTTATTTTAATTTTTTGTTATTTATTCATTTAGTTAGGTTTAGAGACAGGATCTCACTATGTTGCCCAGGCTGGACTCAAACTCCCAAGCTCAAGTGATCCTCCTGCCTCAGCCTTGCTAGTACCCGGGACTATAGGTGTGCACCACTGAGCCTGGCTTCTGTAATTCTTAAACTCATATTATACCATAAGTTTCCTCCTGTAAAAGAAATACTAGAGAAGTCAAGAGATTTGTTCAGGTCTCAGCAGTTAGTAGCAGACACAAGATTCCAGGCATCCCATATTCTCCATACCTTGCTTGCATCATCTGCATGGTAATGGTTATAGTAGAAAAATAGAACTAATACCAATAGTAACAGTCATGGCTGCTGTACTAGTCAGAGTTCTGTGGAGAAAGGAGATTTATTATAAGGTATGGTATTGGCTCACATGATTATGGAAGCAGCGAAGTCCCATGATGTGTTATCGGCAAGCTGGAGACCCAGTCAAGTCAGTTGTGGGGTTCAAAAGCCTGAGAACCAGGATGGATTCCAATCTGAGTCGGAATACCTGAGAACCAGGAGTGCAGAGGGCAGGAGATAAGACTGATGTCCAAGCTCAAGCAGTTAAGCAGACAGCAGATTCAACCTTCCTCTGCCTTTTTGTTCCGTTCAGGCCCTCAGTGGATTGGATAATATCCACTTGTGTTGGGGAAGGCAGTTCACTTTACTCAGGCCACTGATTCAAATACAAATTTCTTCTGGAAACACTCTGATGGACACACCCAGGAATAACGTTTAACCAGATATGTGGGCATTCTGCGATCCAAAGTTAACACATGATGTTAACTGTCACAGCAGTTAACCTGTATTTCACTATTAATGTGACAGATAATGTACTCATCATAACCCTATGAAGTTAGTACAATTGTGATTAGTGTATTTATTTTTTATTTTTAATTTTTTATATTTCCTAGGAACATAGATTCAAGTTGCCCTGAATATATGCTCCCTATAATCACATATTTCAGATGGCAAAACTGCAGCTTTAGAGAAGTTAAGCAGTTTGCCCAAGACCACACTGCCATTTTCTGAACCCAGTCAAATCTCTCTCCAGAGCCTGACCTCATAACCCTGAAGTACTGACCCCAGAGTTCCAATCTGCTATAATTCAGAACTTTCATGAAATCAGACTGACGTTTAGACACCAATGACTCAGAACCAGGGGGTTCTATTGTAGTGTGATTTTGGAGCTCTCTGAATGGTGCACGTACTTTCTGTTTTACAGAGCAACCTTTGTTATGAGAAGCTATGTGTCTGGCCTGAAGGAAGGGAACACCAGAGAAGGGGTTGGTTGGTTTGAGTTATGTGAGAGTCTGGCAGGAACTGTCATTTGGCATGTGAAATAGAAGTGTATTGGATTTTATTTTCCCCTGAGTAGGTTGGTGGGATTAAATTTAATTACCATTTTAATAAGCAGAAGAAAGGAACGATTCCAAATAGTAGAAACAAAAAGAATTGCTATGGTAGACCACTAATCATTAGAAAGACTTATTTTTGAATCATGAGGGACCACAGTGAGAAAAACAGAAAATTCAGAACACAGAGAATTATAACCGATGGGACCATTACAAAATTATACCTGAACGACAGTTTGACCTATAAAAGTCATTACTGTTCCATGTCAGAGGTGGGGAGGGTATGTCTTAGGGGATTCAGCAATGAGGATGGCCCAAACCTGAGTGTATGGATTCGTAGAGCTGCTTCAGAAGGGAGGGATGGCCCAGTAGTGTCAACTGAGGCCTAATCATGCCTTTCTTCTCAAGAAACTCCAGGGGCTACACACATGCATTTCAGTTTTCACTCTGTGTTCCCGAGGAATGATGGTAGGCATTCATATTCATATCTTCAGGGCAGATATTAAACCAGATTTATATGGTGCTATGGTTTGGATATGGTTTATTTGGCCTTGCCAAGTCTCTTGCTGAAATTTGAGCCTGAGTGCTGGAGGTGGGCCTGGTAGGAGGTGTTTGGATCATGGGGGCGGATCCTTCATGAATTTCTTGGTGCCATTCTAGAAGGAGTGAGTGAATTCTCACTCTTATTTCCTGCAAGAACTAGCTGTTGAAAAGAGCCTGGCATCTCCTCCTTTCTCTTTTGCTTCCCCTCTTTCCACGTGATCTTTCTCTTTTGCTTCCCCTCTTGCCACATGATCTCTGTACACACTAGCTCCTCTTTGCCTGCCACCATAAATGGAAGCAGCCTGAAGCCCTCATCAGAAGCAGGTGCGGGTGCTATGCTTCTTGTACAGCCTGCAGAAACATGAGCCAAAAAAACATTTTTTTCTTTATAAATTACCCAGCCTCAGGTATACCTTTATAGCAACACAAATAGACTAAGACATATGATTAGCAGTATAGATAGCAAAAGCATCACATGATTTCCAGGTGTCCACCCTCGTGTCATTGCTGTTGCCTGCACAAATGCTCAAAATATGGCATTTGAGGGTTCTGAATCCAAAAGTGATTCACAATAGTCAGATTATGAATGGACAGACATTTTAGTAAGAACTTAGCTGATTTGTTTTTCTTATATATTTATCTTTTATGTATGTATTTTATGAAAGAGTGGCATATGATGTAAATCTCTGACTCAGTAAATCTAAAAGAACCCTTTTACAAGGTAAACTAACAACTCTAATAGTTAACAGTGTTGTGATATTTTAATTGGCAACTCTTTTTTCTTTCTCAGTGATTCTTAAAATAATGGTGCATCTTGCAATTCTTGGTATCTTGGTCAATGAAATTCTTGGTCAATGAAATATGGCAATGTTAACCACAATCATTTTTTCAAGGCATGCTAGACACAGTATTAAGCCCTTCACGTACATTGTATGATTTATTTTCATTCTCATTTCACTGATGATGAAACTGACTCAAGCAGCTAAGAAACCTCACAAAGACGCCCATCATTTCATAACAATTCCTATGTAGAATCTTTCAACGGCCTCACTTTGGATCTAAATAAAATGTAAACTCTTTGCCTTATCTATAGTACCCTTTTCTAACATTGTCCTACCTACTCCTCCCACTTCATCTCATACCATTCTCTACCTGGCCATCCTGTTTATGTCCGCTGCAATTGCACTTGCCATTCTACCTGCCTAGAATGCACTTGACTGAGAACCTGATGGATCCAGCTCATTCTTGTTTTTCAGAGCTCAGCTTATATGCTTCCTATTCAGAAAGGTGTTTCTGACATCCATCCTAAAATAGCCAGTTAATCTCATCTCTATCCTATCATACGGGTTCACTTTTATTTAAAGTAATTTTTTGAAACTTAACATATACACAAAAAAGGATACACATTTTAAGGATATAAGTTGATGAATTTTCACAAAGTGAGCACACCTTTGTATAAGCACCCAGAAGCCCTTGTTGGATTTCCTTCTAGTTGTGCGCTACACCCAAGGGCAAATGCCATCCTCAGCTCTGTCAGCATCGATTAAAATTGGAATCGTAAAGTCCTCATTTGTGCCTGGCTTCTTTCATTCACTATGTTATTAGTAAGATGCATCCATGTGGTTTTGTGTAGTTGCAGTTCACTTATTCTCATTGCTATATAGTATTCCATTGTATGAATACACCACAGTTTTTTCTGCTCTTGGTGAACATTGGCTGGTTTTCCATTTAGGGCTATTACAAACACTGCTGCTATGAACATTCTTGAATATTTTTTGGTGAACATCATGTGAATTAATTTTAACTGTATTACTTAAAACTATGTGGTATGTATTTACCTATTTCAACTTTTTCTGTCCAACTTTACCCCCATCACAATGTTATTCCTAAGACGGTAAAGACCTTGTTTATATTTTTTCTTATTTTATTTTTGAGCTTTATTGAGATATACTTGTCTTACAATATACACCCATGAAATTGTTACTGTGGTTAAGAAAATGAACATATCTCTCACCCCCAAAAGTTTGCCCTGTTCCATAGCAGTCCCTCTCTCCTGCTTCTCCCTGTAGCTCCTATATCTCCTACCCTAGGTCCCTATTGCTCTGCTTTCTGTGATGTTCATTAGTTTGAATTTTCTAGCATTTTTTATATAAGTGGAATCATACATGAGGTACTCTTGTTTTGCTTTCACTCATCACAGTTATGTTGAGATTCACCTATGTTGTTGCTTATATCAATAGTTTATTTCTTTTTATTTGTGAGTGACACTCTACTGTAAGGTTATACTATATAATTTGTGGTAGATTTCTTTTAGCTTTAGATTACTATTAAACTTTTTTTATTTTTATTTTTATGGATACCTAATAGTTGTACATATTTGTGGGGTACTTGTGAAGTTTTGATGCAAGCATACAATGTGTAATAATCAAATCAGGGTAAATGGGATATCCATCACATCAAGCATTTGTTATTTCTTTATGTTAAGAACATTCCAATTTCACTCTTCTAGTTATTTGAGATATACAATAAATTATTGTTAAATGTACTCACCCTATTGTGCTACTGAACACTAGATCTTATTCCTTCTAACTATCTAATTTGTTTATCTATTCATCTGTTGATGTGCATTTGAGCTGATTCTAACTTTTGTCTATTAGAAATGATGCTACTGTGGACATCTATGTATAAACTTTCACATATATGCCTCTACTTCCCTTGGGTATTCATCTAGGAGTGTAATGGGTGGGTCATATGGTAGGTGCATGTTTAACTCTACAGGAAACTGTCAACCTGTTTTCTGTCTGAGAGTTCCAGTTGTTCCAATAATTTATAGTAAGTCTTTTTAAAATTTTGCAATGACTAATGATGTTGAACATCGTTTTTATGTGTTACTTGCCATTTGTACATCCTCTTTGGTGATATTGTCTATTTGAATTTTATGTTTATTTTAAACATCTTTTTTCGTTATTGAGCTTATGAGATTTAAAAATAAATATTCTAGATAGAAGGCCTTTTTAAGGTATGTTGTTCAAATATTTTCTCCCAGACTGTGGCTTGACATTTCATTTTTATAACAGTCTTTTATTTTAATGCTGTCTTACTAGGAACTGAAGTAGTTGGCACATGTTGGTGCTCAAGAATTTTTTCTTGAAAAGACCTAGTGAAAGGTGATCCTCTAGGAAATATCTTAGATTCTAAAACAGGTTTGAGTGACCCCATTGCCCCTAATCTTATCAATATACATTACACAACTAGGCATGTATATGATGTAGGTGCTATAATTCATTTTCCTTATGAGAATAAGGAAACTGAGGCAGATGGCGATAAACTCACCTTATTCAAAGTCACCAAGAGAGAAGCCAGTGTTTGAATAAGGCAGTCTGACTCCATAGTTTTTGGAGGGTGTGGTTTGCAGAAGGGATATAGAATGGTTAGAAGGAGCATAGTAACTTCTTCCATTGTCCAACTTTGCGTTGTTTCAGCAGTGGGGTGAAAACATGTTATTCCTAAATTTTGGAAGTGTGCTTTAAAGATAATATTTTAAAAGAATACATGTGTTAAAGTGCTGGACTACATAATTTGAATGTATAGATAGATACAAGATTGACTGAGTTTCTAGATGTATAGACCAGCTAGGTTGAATGCAGCCATTCTTGTTCAGTTCTGTGGGCTGTCCAGTCTCAGGCAGTCACGCAACTTTTACCAGAGTGAAAGTGGTTGGCCTCTGGTCATAGTGCCACTTCTCCCTTCTGTTCTCACTCCATATTATTAGACTAATATCCTCTGCATGGTAGAATTTGTCCTCAACTGTTCCTTTTTAGTAAAAACAAAAACAAACCAAAAGCTTTCTTTTTTACCCCTGAATTCTAGGAATACATATTTCTTTTTGGGGTGGGGGAGAGAGAGAGAGAGGCAGAGAGAGAGAATGTTTTAGTAGTATTTAGGAGTTACTGGGCAGCCTTTGGGAAGTGGCATCCAAAGGAGAACTGTGAGGCAGTATACAATGTCACAATGATAAGTACATTTCAAGAAATCAAATTTGATCATATTTTGGGGCAGATTAATTCATAAGGAGGGGATCATTGGCCAATACTTTGTAAACAATCTGGTGCTCATTTTACTCAATTTAAGTATTCCATAGTCATTAAATAGATATTCAAGTAGTGCTTAGACAGCAGAGAATATATGAAAGTCTGTAGCAAATCATACTATCCACATAAACTATTATACTGCTTCTGTGGCTGATGTGGCTGCCAGATGTCTCTTTTGTGAGCTGACTTCCATAGCGTTTTTCAAATCTCTAACATTATTTGGATAGTTACTTCTTGAATATCTAGCAACTGTGCATGCATATGTATATATATATGTATGCATGTGTGTGTATATATGTCTGTCTATGTGTATGTGTGTATATATACATGGTGAAACTTAACTTTGCAAGTCTTTTATTCATTTCTGTGAGATATGGTAAAACATGACCTTGTACATTTTTATTAATGCAGGTTGGGAAACAGATTCTCCATTGGGGTAATAGCAGAGAGGGTACATTTTGGGTATATTTTGCAATTAGACAATTTTAACAGCTACTGGTCAAAGTATTATTTAAATTTGGCATCACACTTTAGAAATATAAACTGTTGTGTCTAAATTAAGCCTAGTTAAACACTGCCCTTGATACATTCTTTCTTTCTTCCTTTTCTTTGGAGACAGGGTCTTGCTGTGTCATCCAGGCTGGAGTACAGTGGTGTGATCATGGCTCACTGCAGCTTCCCACCTCCTGGGCTTAAGGGATCCTCCCACCTCAGGCACACACTGCCTGGCTAGTTCTTTTAATTTTTTTATAGAGACAGGGCCTCACTGTGTTGCCCAGGCTGGTCTCAAACTCCTGGACTCAAGCAATCCTCCCGCCTCAGCCTCTCAAAGTGACTGGACTACAGGCATGAGCCACCACGGCTGGCTGTTTGATACATTCTTGGTTTGCCTTGCTATTAGTATTTTCCTAAAAGAGCATGCTGGGGTCACTTTTGGTGCTTTCAAATGTATAACCTCTGGATCCCATTCCATGTGATTCTGGTTTTACTGATCTGGTGTGTAGTGCTGAAGACCTTCCAGGAGCAGAGGAGGTTGGGAACCACTGCTGCACAGGTCGAAGGAGCCTGGAGGGGCATCTGTGATCACGGACTTAACTCTGACAAAAATAAGGTGGTAAAATGAAAGGAATGAGTCTCTGGAGGATGTAGCAATGTAATTTTAGCATTGGAAGGGAGAGCTTCGGCATTAGGAAAATGCTTACAAAATGGAATGTCAGAGGAAAGATAAATAGAATCCTATGGCCAGAGTCTTTCCAAAGTTTGACAACTTAACAGAATGGAGAGGCTTCCTCAGAGTAAAATTCTGACCTTGCAACCATTCAAGTAGTATTCTCCAAAGAGTGGTTCTGGTAAACCTGATATGTTAGGTAGTTCACAAGCTTTTAAAAATCAGTGACAGCTATGCACTTATTTAATACCTATTAAACGTATAAAAGGCACATCAAACGTGATTTAATGAAGGTATTTGTAATAGGTGAGGATGATTTTCAAAATGAGTCAGTATGAAATTGGTTTAAGTGAAATTGTAAATAAATAATTGTACAGGTGCTATGTGGTAGAAATAAGGAAGGTGGGATGTGAATAGTTTAAAAAATGTTTGAGAAACAGCCATTAAACACAAAGCATCTTAAAAAAACTAAAATGACAGCACGAAGAGCTCCTGAGCTCAGAGTTTTGAAGGAGTGGTGCTTATAAATACACCCAATTAAGTCTCTGATGGGAGGAAAAAAATCTAGTTATTTGCCTGAGTGTGATCATTCAGTTGTCTCAGCTGTTACTTTCTAAAAGCAGATATTTGTGGCCTCATGGTATGTTCTTGTTTTCTCCTTTTAATTTTTTTAAACACAAAGTTATTCCAAACCCTAGAATTGGAGTCATTATCATGATGAGCCTGCCAAAAAAAAACAAAACAAAACAAAAAAAAACAACAAAAAACAATTTTGGATTGCCTCAACAGAAAAGTAGTATCACTTGTTCTCTAACTGAATTGTTCAGCAAAATCACCTAACCATTTTTCAGGGTCAAGTTGCCTTTCCAGAGAGTCTGATTTGAGAGATCTGGTGTGAGGCCCTGAGATCTATATATACTTTTTTTTTTTTTTTTTTTTTTTTTTGAGACGGAGTCTTGCTCAGTCGCCCAGGCTGGAGTGCAGTGGAGCGATCTCGGCTCACTGCCAGCTCTGCCTCCCGGGTTCACGCCATTCTCCTGCCTCAGCCTCCCAAGTAGGTGGGATTACAGGCACCCGCCACCGCGCCCAGCTAATTGTTTGTATTTTTAATAGAGATGGGGTTTCACCGTGTTAGCCAGGATGGTCTTGATCTCCTGACTTCGTGATCCGCCCACCTCAGCCTCCCAAAGTGCTGGGATTACAGGCGTGAGCCACTGCGCCCGGCCGAGATCTATATTTTTAAGTAAGCCTCATAGGTATATCTGGTGCATGCCAAAGGCTCAGAATGTTGGCTGAGAATTTGGAGATGATGGTGATGTTTCCCACACTGGCAAGGACACCCATCTCCCTTCCAGAAGTATCATTTAAACAAAATTATAAGCGATTTCATCACATACAAAATAGAAAGAATAACATAATGAACATCGATATACCCACTACCCAGTGTAACCAATAGCATATTACTAATATACTAGTTGATTCCTGCATACTTCTCCCCAGATTGCATTACTTTCTCTTTTTCCAGAGATAATCACTCTTCTCATTTTTTAAAATAGCAGATTTACTGAGTTATATTCTTATTGCATACGATTAAAGTATACAATTCAATGATATTCACAGAGTTGTACAACCATCACCACAATCAATTTTAGAGCCTTCTCATCAACTCAGAAAGAAACCTAGTCATCACTAGCAATCATTCCCTATTCTCCCCTACCCCACCTAACTCCCAGCCTTATACTCCTACCAGTTTACTTTCTAACTCTATGGATTTGCCTCTTCTGAACACGTCAGATAAATGGAATCATACAATACTTATTCCTTTGTGAGCACTTCTTTCACTTAGCATAATGTTTTCAAGGTTCATCCATGTTATAGCATGGATCAATATTTTATTCCTTTCTGTGGCTGAATAATTTTTGTTTAGCCATTCTTCAGTTGAAGGACATTTGAATTGTTTCTGCTTTTTGGACATTATGAGTAGTGCTTCTTTCATGAACAGTCATGTACAAGTTTGTGTGTGAACATACATTTTCAATTCTCTTGGGTACATACCTAGAAGTGCAATTACCAGGCCATATGGTAACTCAGTTGAGGAACTGCCAAACTGTTTTCAAAGAAGCCACTCCCTGGGTGTTGATACTTCTTATTTTCATACATTTTTTTGTACTTCTCCCTGTGTATTTCTAAACAGTATGTAGAAATGTTATGTATTCCTTCAAACAATGTAAGGAATTTCATTTTATATTATATATAACCTGCACCTTACTCTGTTTTTCATTGTGTTTGTAAGTTCATCCCTGGGTACACACAAAGTGCTAACACATTCAGTTTCACTGGTGGTACAATATTCAGTTGTCTAAACACACCTCAACTTGTCTATTTTCTGTCTTGTCTCTTTGTTCATTTTACTGTCAGAGTAAATAATACCATCTCTGTTAATACAGATTCCCAAAATCCACAATAAAATCTTTTGTATCATTCATGTGAAGTTCAAAGTTAATGCTTCTGGCTGGGCAACTCTCCTGCATGTGCTAACTCAGGGATCTCAGGTTTCTCCATCTTGCATGATTGTCATTTTCTAGGTCTTCCCCTGAGTGTATCATCCAGCTGTCTACTGAGCTAGAAGGCAGGGTTACATGGGATTTATTATTATTATTATTATTATTATTATTGTTATTATTTATTTTTTGCCAGAAGGGAGTCATTATTGTTGCCCACTTTGCATTGGCCAAAACCTAGCCACAAGGGCCCCAAATTAACTGCAAAGGAACCTAGAAAACATGGTCTTGCTTTGTATTCAGCAAGGGAATGGGGAATGGTTAGTATCCCTGCCACATCGATTTATAAGTTTATTCCAACTTTTTGCAGCTGTAAACAATGCCACTAAACTTTTATTTTTCTTGTTCATGTGGGTCTCAGTTTCTCTGGAGTATGTATATATTTGTGGGATTGGGTCACAGAGTGTGTTAATGTTGCATATTATTAGGTACTTTCAAGTTTTTCTCAAAGGTGTTCATGCTAATTTAAGCTCCACCCTGCCGTATGGGTGCTTCACTTTCTTGCCAACACTGAGTATTTGCCAAACCTTTAAATGTGGGGCACCAACTGTTAAAAGGGAGATGACAAATGGCATGGCATTTGAAAGGGAGGAAACTAGGATACTAAAAATATAGAATAGTGTATGTGGTAGACAGAATAATGGCTCTTCAAATATGTCTACATCTCAATCCCCAGAACCACAGAACACATTTCTTTATATGACAAAAGAGATTTGTGGATATGATTAAGTTAAGGATCTTGAGATGCAGAGATTATCTTATGTTAACTGAGTCGGCCCAACGTGATCACACAGGAGTCCATATAAGAGGGAGGCAATAAGGTCAAATCAGAGGAAATGTGATGACAGAAGCTGAGGTTGGAGTGATGTGCTCTGAAGATGACAGAAGAGGTCACAAGCCAAGGAATGTGGTGTAGACTGTAGAGGCCGAAGAAGGCAAGGAAATGGATTCTGTCCTTGAGCCCTCAGAAAGAACTAGTTCTGCCAATACATTGATTTTCATGCATAAGACCCATTCTGGACTTTTGACATCCAGAACTATAAAATAATAAGTTTACGTTGTCTTAAGTCATAAGTTTGTGGTGATTTATTACAGCAGTGATAGGAAATTAACATAATATGAATAATAATAGCTGGCATTTATTCAGTCACACACAGTCATGCTAGGTTCTCTTCTCTGTGGCTCATTTAAAGGATAACACACTCCTTAGTGTCACCATTTTAGAGTTGAGGATGCTGACTTAGAATTGGAGAGGACTCAGTGAAAAGAGAATGTAACTTTGCAAAGAGCTACCTCTTTGCAGGACAAACTCACGTTCGATGGGAAAGCCCACACAGTGACAGAGCTCTAAAATACAGTGAGTTACAGAAATAAGGGTTATGGGTACAGGAGGTAGGGTCTTTATGTTCTGTCCCTGGTTCTGGGAGGGCTCTCAAAGAGGTGCCTTTTGACACAGGGCTTGAAAGATACAAATGCTCTGCCTTGTGTCTTGAAAGAAAAAGAAAATTCAAGATGCAGGAACTGGAGCAAAGCTAAGGCCTGGCAAGTTATTTTTACCACATCATTCTCGATAATATTAAAGACCATATCTACTGGCTGGGCACAGTGGCTCACGCCTGTAATCCAAGCACTTTGGGAGGCAGAGGCGGACAGGTCACTTGAGGCCAGGAGTTCAAGACCAGCCTGGCCAACATGGTGAAACCCCATCTCTGCTAAAAATACAAAAAAAAAAAAAAAAAAAAAAAAAAAAAAATTTAGCCGGGCATGGTGTTGTGTGCCTGTAGTCCCAGCTGCTTGGGAGGCTGAGGCACAAGAATTGCTTGAACCCAGGAGGCAGAGTTTGCAGGGAGCTGAGGTCATGCCACTGCACTGCAGCCTGGGCAACAGAGTGAAACTCTGTCTCAAAAAGAAACAAACAAACAAACAAAATATCTAAAGGTTTTGTACTTCTTTTCTGCTTACAACAAGCTTCATTCATTCATTCATTCATTCATTCATTCATTTAAACCTCATCATAACTTTGTGGCCTAGGCTTTGATAATGAGAAAACAAATCTATACAATGAAAATATTAGGAGGTGAAATTATGTGACCTGCCCAAGGTCTCACAGCTCATAACTATCAGTATTAAAAACCTTAGTCCAGTAGTTTCTTATCTTTGCCTCCCACTTGTCTATGAGACATTTCCAAAAGAGCAATATGTGCATTTGCTCTTTGCATCCACACATCCACTTTTGGAGAAAGTTGGGTGAAAACGGATCTCCAGGCTTGGTTGCATGCTATGGGATGCTAATGTAATGGTGGGTTTTTTTAGACACACCTAAGATTCATCAAGCCGCTTTCCAGCTTACACTTCAGCCTCAGTCTTGAATAGTGCTCTGCTGGTCACACAAACCCAGCTTTGGAATTAAGAGATTTGGAAGCTGTATAACGGCATCACCTTCTTGGCTAGATGCCCAGTCTTTGTTAAAAATTGTCTGCAACACTCATGTGACAGAGTTGTAAACTCTCAGCTCCTCATCCATCTCTCTCGCTTAGCTATTAAACCATTAGTGTTTTCTTTGGTAGTACTACTACCACAACTGAATAAAAAAGGATTTGCATGAGAACTGCACCTGATTTTGATTGTTAGACTATTGAAAGGGTTCTGCAACCAACACTACTATCTAATTTTAGAACATTTTTTATAATCCCCAAAAGAAATTCTATGCCCATTATCAGAAACTTTCCACTCTGTCCTCCCCCAGGCCCCTGCAAACACTAATCTTCTTTATGTCTCTATGAATTTGCTTATTTGGGATACTTCTTATATGTGTAATTTATATCTCTAATGTAAATGGAATATGTGGTCTTTTGTGACTGGCTTCTTTCACATAGCACAGTGCTTTCAAAGTCCATCCATTTGCAGCATATATCAGTATTTTGTTCCTTTTTATGGTGGAACAATATTCCATTGTGTGAATATACCACATCTTGTTTATCCATTCATCATTGATGAACATGTGAGTTGTTTTCACTTTGTGGCTTTTATGAATAATGCTTATTCTATGACCACTTTGTATAAGTTTTTATGTGAACGTAAGTTTTCAGTTCTCTTGAGTATATATATACACCTTTAAGTGGAATTGCTATGTCATAAGGTAGTTTTATATTTAACTTTTTGAGGAACTGCCCTGTTTTCTAAAGTGACTGTACTTTAGACTCTCATTTTATATTTGCCTGAGAGTTTTGATTTCTCCACATCCTTGTTAACACTTGTTATTATCTGACTATTCGATTCTAGCCATCGTAGTGGGTGTGAAGCGGTATCTCATTGTGGTTTTGATTTGCATTTCACTGATGACTAATGATGTGAAACATCTTTTTATGTGCTTATTGGCCATTTGTATTTTTTTGGGAAAAATGTCTATTCACATTCTGTGTCCGTTTTTAAATTGAGTTACTTGTGTTTTATTGTTGAGTTGTAAGAGTTTTTCATATTCTGGATACTAGGCTATTATCAGATATAATATTAGTATTATTTTCTCCCATTTTGTGGGTCACCTTTTCACACTCTGTTTTTTGATGGCTGTTTTTGTTTGTTTGTTTGTTGTTGTTTTTTTAAATAGTGACAAGGTCGCACTATGTTGCTCAGACTGGTCCTGAACTCCTGGCCTCAAGCAATCCTTCCACCTCAGCCTCCCAAAGTGCTGGGATTACAGACATGAGCCATCACACGTGGCCCACATTCTGGATAGTGTCCTTTGCATGAAAGTTTTACATTTTGATGAAGTCGAATTTACTATTTTTCTTTGGTTGCTTGTGCTTTAGGTGTTATAAGTGACGAACCACTGCCAAATTTGATGTCTTGCAGATTTGCTCTTATGTTTTCTTCTAAGAGTTAGATAGCTTTAGCTTTTACATTTCAGTCTTTGATCTATTTATAGTTAAATTTTGTATATTGTGTGAGGTGATATGGTCAATTTTATTATTTTGTATGTGGACGTTTAATTGTCTCAGCACCATTTGTTGAAAATATGATGTTTTTCCCTATGTATTGTCCTGGCATCTTTGTCATAAATCAACTGACCATAAATGTATGCATTTTTCTTGAACTCTTAGTTTTATTCCATTGATATATATGTCTATCCTCTGTGCCTGATTTGAAAGATTACTTGAAGCATCTACATGGCTGATTTTGGAGAGTCAGTAAGTTTGAAAAGACACTTGAAAATATGTATTTTATCATAAGCACTACCATGTGACTCTGGGGTCAATATTGAGAAACTAGGACAGCACCTCTCAGACTTCAATGAATATACAGATCACTGGAGCTCTTGTTAAAATGTAAATTCTGATACAACAAGTCTGAATTGGGGCCTGAGATTCTACATTTCTAACAAGTTCTCAGGTAATGATGATGATCCACAGACTACACTGTTGGTGGCAAGGGGCTAGAAGGTCTCCCACCACAGCACGATCCTAGGCCTTCCAGGAGGGCCTCTGGAGGAATCACTAGGCTTAAATGAATATTTGAATTTTTTTCCCATGTTAGTTGTTGCCTTTATTTACTTTTATACCACCAAGATAACAAACTTCTCTAGCTCATATATGGTACCTTACATACCTGATTTGAGGGGATGAGTTTTTGAAAAGGCTTTAGGATTTTATTTCTGGATTTACAGAAAAAGACATGGAGTTAGTAGTGCTTGATGGAAAAATGAATTCATTGGATTCTAATAATGTTCCCACTTGTTTAAATGCTACTTTTTTCCAGAAGGGGTATATTAGCAGGTTATTTTTCTCTTACAATGATACTTTAATGCAGATATGTAATTGCATCATGTTTGCCTAAAAATTGGTTTAGATAAATCACAAGTGCCAGGTTACATCAACTTTTCCAACATCCACTTGATCTACCTTTATTTCAAAGGTTTGTTTAGAAGGCTGACATGTTCTTAGACTCCTCTTTTTCTGCTGTTTGCTTTTCAGCAAGTCATTCCAATTATTTGCATATAGACTATCTCCATTTTCACATAGGGACCCCTTATTTGTCCCTATATTCTCTCAGGAAAACTGCTATTTCTCAAGTACTTTGGTAGAGGATTGCCCTTTATAGTTCTCAAATGTGTGCTCGGATGTGCCCTTGCATATCCTTCCATGCTTTCTGGACTTGGCGTAGTAAGTGGTCATTGATTTTCCGTTCAAGGGGTTTTGTAGTTTCAGGCAACTGCAGCTGTTAATTCTGGATGTCAATTTCTGGTAAACCTACATTTATAAAATGAGCTGCTCTTGTGCAGTGTTTGCTTTCGTAACGCTAGCCATGTTCTCAGTTACAAGCACTTGCTTTGTTTGCTTGTTTTTGTCCTTAATTGTTTTCTAAACATTTCCGGAAGCTTGGGTGTTCTTCAAATGATAGTGTCTTAAAGTTAGTGGTGATTTTCTGACTCAAAATATTTTTGGTTCAGTAACTTAGTGGCTCTCCATTTAGCTTGTATTTGAGACATGGTTTAGAGCTTTTTTAAAAAATTTGTACTAAATAGTGTTTTTACTATTAGTAATTCATACACACACACACACACACACACACATATATATACATATATATAAAAGTACAAAAGAGAATAAAATGAAAATTAACCCCGTTTCTAGTTCCATTCCTTCTGTTGGTTGCCACTTAGCTTTAAGCAATATTTTGGCATCTCTGTTTGTTGATTGATGCAGCCTCTTCTTCAACTACTCCTAAAAATGAGGGATGCAGAACAATCACATCTCCTAACTTTCCCACCCCTCTCCAATGCCCAGTTTTTCTCTACTTCCTGAGGTTATATTTTTCTTCCTTGTGATTTTAAAGTATGTGCTTACATTTTTTTTCTCAGAGTTTCAAAATTATTTAATTCTTTGAATGGGAAACATTCATATTCAAAACAATCAAAAATCAAATCACAAAAATGTATGCAGCAAGTCTCTTTACCTCTTTATGTATGAAGTTACTGCCTCCAACAGATAACCAATGGGAATTATTTCTGGGGTTCCCTTCCAGATGCTTTCAATGCGTAGGAAAGCAGATGTGTGTGCACACTAAGTCCCTTCTCCCATATTTATAAAATGCCTGTGTTTATCGTTGTTCATATGCCCTTCCAGTCATCTTGCCCTCACTGTCTCTTCTTCCAATCACTGCAATGACCACTAGCCCATTAAGACCTCCAGCCATTGTCTCATGAGTACAACCCAGCTAACCTCACATGATGCCTAAGCCATATGCCCCTTGCCTCCTGCCCCAGATTGTCCTTGTTTCTAGCCAAAGCATGGGGCACCATGAGATCCCTCTTATTGACCACAAATGCACAACCCAGAAGTATGAGAAGTTCATGCCCTATTGGGCTAATCTTTGACCCAAGGGAAACAAAAGTTGGTTAAAAAAATTATTTCTCTTTTACTTTCCTAGACTTACTGTCCTAAGAAGCATTTCTTATGGATTCTCAGAAGATGGTTCTATATGATCAAGCAAAATCAGCCACCCTCATTGGTGGCCAGCACCATAAAGCATTTTTGTATTGACTCTGTTTGCTTTCTTGTTTTAGTTCTCCTGTCCCTCACTCTTGCTTCCTGAAACAGTACTCCCAGATAAAGTAGCAATACATGAACCTCTGTGCCCTTTTCCTAGTTACTTTTATATGTGGAATTAATTTTAAAGTATCTCAAGCTATTTGGAATTGAGATAATTTAACTCATATTGGCCTTTCTTACTAGAATGAATTAATAAATTTTCATATACTGAAATGTTAATTCTTACCAATATCATATTTAATTAAAATAAATTTGAAATCATGATGAAGATGGAGATAGGAAGAAAAATTTTAGTTTTTCTAGTTGGCAGAAATAGTTTACCTGGTTATATTATATATTCTATAAATATAAAAGTCTATTAAAATCTATTAAAAGCTCCATATGAACACATGATCTATATGTATATGTGTGTGTATATATAATGTAATGTGTGTATATATATATATATATTTTAAGTCTCACAGTTCCATAAGAACAGAAGATTTCTAGGCAAAGCAAATTTCTAGACAAACTTCTTAGACAGTTTCTTAGTCACCTGGAAAAAAAAAATCTATGAAACAGTTCTATAAGAACCAGATTGAAATATATTTATATCTATGTAAATTTTTTGACATTGAAGGAATTAGCTGTGTGTGCTATGCCTAATATTTTCCCCCGTGGCTAGTAAATATTTATAGATAGTGTCCCTTTTCTCCTTCTAGGTTGCAGTGAAGGAGAAGAGTGACCCACTAAATTACTCCAGCCATGACTTGAAAAAGTTACATGGGAGGTTTTCATGATTTGTTTTCTCATAGGGACAACAGTAATATTGAAGTAGGAAACTTCTGTCTATGTCTTATTCTTTACTGATTCCATATCTTACTGTAAAAATAAAAGCACATAAGAGTGAACAGGAGAACTAGATATCACCCTTAACTTACCTGAACTATTATTAGCAGACTTTTGAAACTCTCCTGCAATCTTTGAATTTTCAGAAGATGCCTTTATATTTATTTCTTTCACTAGTTAGCTTCTGCAGTGCATCTTAGCTCTCAATGGTGTCTGTCCATCTGGAGCTGGGAATGTGATGGAGAATCTCTAACTCCTTAGTTGGGGGAGCTTTGCAGATGAGAGAGGCCAGTTAGTCGTGTTTGTGATGTTGGGTTAATCTCTTTAGGAAAAGAGCAGGCTGGCAGCAGGTTGATGTTTGCAACTTTGATTTACTTCTTGGAAAGTAGATTGTGGAGGTTGCAAGGTTGTTAGGCCATAATCAGTCATTTCATCAGCCATGGAGAAGTTGGAAGTACATCTACCAAAAGAGTCACAATGAACTGCATTATTGTAAATTCAAACAGTAGTACCAGTGTTACATGTTAATTTTTTTACTTATTGGTAATATTTATCATTCTGTCAAAACTCATCCTGCTGCAAGAATGTTGGGAACTGAAAGGTCTCTAAGTACATTCTTCTTGTCATCCCATAAGCATGAAGTTCAAATAGATGTTAAATGCCACAATAAATGGTCATAAATTTAAAAGATGTTTTGATAGTGGTTAGCTAATAAAGTCAAAGTTTAACAAACAAAAGTGACCTTTAACTCTGTGCTTGAAGCTAAATGAGAATATCAAATCATTTGGTTGGAAAAACAAGCTATGATAGAAATTTCAATAGGAAAACAGATAAAGTGAGTTATCTCTATGAAAATGAAGCTTAGAACCCTCAAAGCATCATGAATCTCAAAGTTAGAGAAGAAGGTAAAGATTGTTGTTCTAGTGTTCAGCTAATGTCATTCAACCTTGGCTAAGAAGCCTAAAGGACTAGCGAAGACAGTTCTATTTTATTAGGAAGGGTTTTTATAGATTGTAATAAAACTTGTCTTCTTATAAATTCTATCCTTGAATCTTTTAAAAAATTATGATGATGAAGACTACACTATCTTTCATTTGTCAACTATTCAGATCTTTCTTTCTTTCTTTCTTTCTTTCTTTCTTTCTTTCTTTCTTTCTTTCTTTCTTTCTTTCTTTCTTTCTGACAGAGTCTCACTCTATTACAGGCTGGAGTGCAGTGGCATGGTCTCAGCTTACAACAACCTCCACTTCCTGGGCTCAAGCAATCCTCCCACTTCAGCCTCCAGAGTAGCTGGGACTATAGGTGCACACCACCACACTCAGCTAATGTAAAATTATTTTTGTAACAGATATTTCTTTATGGGCATCATGCTACTCTCTCATTTCTTTATTCTCTTCCTTTCACAAAAGTCTATATTCTAGGCCAAATGTTCCCAAAACATTCAGCTATACCTCATGTTCAGTGGCTGTAGAAAGGCACATTATCCTTAGAGTAGAATTTTAGATTATAAATAGCTGTCTCACACTGTGGTATCCAGAACTGAATATAAGACCCACAGAAATCTTCCCAGGACAGAACTGAGTGGAAATATCACTGATATTCAACCGCACACACATTCTTATTAATGGAGCTATAATCATACCATTGACTTGTTTCATGTTGCAGTTAAAACTCTTCTGGTCCTTTTCTTACATGTTGTTGAGAAGTAGCTCTATCCTTTTCATGTACATTTCATTTTAGGGACATAAGTTCAGTAAAAGATAAGCAAACAAATAACAACACAAAAACAACCCAAAGATACCATTGTCACCTATTAAGTGGATAGCAGTGAAAAAAATTGTTGAGTAAGCATATATTACAGTGGACGTTTTTTGCCCTATGGATGACTTTGTAAAGTGTTTGGAAGGCCATTGTGCAATATGTATTACAGTTTAAACTTGCACACCTTTTATTCAAGAATCATACTTTTTAGAATGTATTTTTCTAAAAGTGGCTGAGATATCTATAAAGGATGCCTTCACTACTTATCTAGTTTTTATTCCATGGATCATCAGTATAATCATGGTCTTGCAGATACTTTTTAATTCTTTCCTTTCTCTCCCACCTTTGTGTTTATGCAAAGCTCTCCCTAGATTTATCATTCTCAAACGTTTAAGATCATCAGAATCACTTGAATGGTGAATCTTGTTAAAAAATATTGCTGTGTCCTATACCCAGGTAATCTAATATTAGTAGATCTGGGGTGGGGCCCAAGAATTACCATTTTTAGTAAGTTATCAGCTGAGGCTGATGCTGCTGGTCCAGTGACCATGCTTTGAGAACCATTGTCCTTGATGAACCCAGCCACTCATGATTGTTGCTTGCAAGAGTCACTTGGCAGACTGATCTCACTACAAATTCACGAGCCCCAAATTTAAATGGACATAAAACACTACCCGGAAATTCTAGCAAGCTACTTTTTCCATTGTCTGTATAGAATTTTAGACCTCACCTTTCCTCTTCAAACTTACCTGTTCTTCTCACATGCACTAATTGCACGGCTTTAAGCTGATGACTTGCCTCATGCTTTCTTGAGAAAACAGAAACCACCAGAGGGAAGATTCCTGACATCTTCTTATTACAAATGTGTAAATCAGCTGGTGTCTGAATCCTGTTTTCTCCTTCTTCCTCTTTTTTTCCTGGAGAAAATCAAAGGCCAGCCCTGTACTTTGAATCCCATACAGTCTAACCACTACATTCAGTAGTTTGCCTGTTTATTCCCCTCTCACTATATTGAATTATTCCCATTAATATATAAATTTGCTTCAGGATTTCCCATCTTTACATTACACATGTAGCAATAACTATGAACCTTTTTTTTTTTTTGCCCCATAACTCATTCAGTTACTCTACTTTTTCTGCAACCTTGCAAAGTCAAACTTCTCCTAAGAATTGTCTTCCTATACTTTCTATTCCCTAATAACTGGTAAACCCATTCCAGTCTTGCTTTGGCTCCCACATTGCCACTGAAGTAGATTTTCGTTTGGTCTCCCAACCTCTCAGTCTGACAGAGTTCTTAGTCCTCCTCTGTGTAACATATGCCACAGCTAATAGTTCTACTGACTTCTTTTCCAGAACAGCCTTCTCTAAATGGTCTCCACAGGTTGGGGTACTTCTCTTCTCTCAACCTACTTTTCCCATGCATTCTTATTCATCTCTCTCTGGATGATGTACAACTGTTCATATACTGGTGAATTCTTTATTTTATATCTAGCACAAAGCTTTTTGCTGAGATCCAGACCCTAACATATACAGGTGCCTAATTGGCATCTCCACTTGGTTCTCCAAAAGGCAACCCAAAACTGACATATCCAAAGTGAAACTCTGAATTTCCTCATAACTCACTTCATCTCCTCTCCTTCTTCTCCCGTTTTAGAAAAGGTGCTACCTAGTTGCTAACAGTCTGGAAGGAGTAATTTAACAATTCCCCATCTCATCTGCTACATCAAATCTATCACAAAATTTTGACCATAGCCTTTGATCTTCCACACATTTCCATTTCCACTGCCCCCACTCTAGACCAAGACCCACCACTGTCACTTCCCTGTTTCCTGTGATAACCCCAACAAGTTTCCTTGCTGGCTTTTCTCCAATCCTTTTTTTCCTGCAGCAGTAAGAGTGATCTTTCAAAAATGCCAATCTGATGGTCACCTTCACTTAGTAATTTCCTACTACATTTGGAATATAATTTAAACTTTTTATTTAGCATCTTACAAGATCTGTTAATCTTCCATCTCTCCAGCCTAGCCTTGGGATACATGCTGTATACAATAGCCATGTCCCTTGTCTTCCAATTTCCTGGAACCAAAGTCTCTCATGGGGGCATTTGTGTCTGTCATTCCCTTTGCTTTGATGCCTCCCATCTCTTTGCAGCCTGGCTCTTTTTCATCTTTTAGTTCCCAAATTATTAGTTACATCCTCAGAGGAACCTTCCTACCCATCCAATAGAAGCCTCTTCTGTTGTTCCCTCTGTTCTTCTCCCTCATCATGCAAATTAATATTTGAAAAGATATGTTCATTTTTGCTTTTTTGCTTGTCTGTCTCTTCTAGTAGATCTAAGAGTTCTTTAACTGTCTGAGGTTAGAGATCTTAGCTGATTTGTTAATGTCTAAATTCCCAGTCTGGCTCATTGTATGGCACATGGTATTTGTTGGGGGATTGAATAATATTTATTAGAGAATTCCTTTTAACAGTATAAAATCAGGCTATAGTGTAAAGGTCCATCAGTTTAATGATTAAGTTACAGGATGATCCATTGTAAAGAAAGAAGTAAGTTTATATATGTTGATATGGACATACATTTAATAAATATTAAGTGGAAAAAAGCAAATTGCTAAACCTCATATAGAATAGTACCATTTGTTCTTAAGTGTATTTCCACATTTATATCTGCATGCTGCATGTTTCTTTCTCTTCCTCTCTCCCTCTGTGAGTTTCCAGGATTTCTACTGGGACTTCTTCCAGGTAATGGCAATACAGAGTGACAAGAATTTGTTTTATTTTACTCTTTCTGAACTATTGGATTTTTAAATTTTTATAAGTTGTGTGTATTCCTTTTATAACATCCTCCTTTGAAAGCATAAAGATGTTTTAAAGTGTAGTACAAAACATTATGTGTGTTCATTCACTCTGCAAATTTTATTCAACATCTACTATACACTGTGTACTGCTAGAAGCTGCATATATAGTGAGATCCATTTATTGTATATAATTGGGTGTCTACAAAAGGTAACTTTATGAGGGTTTGTTTCTGGCAGTGGTGAGATTATGGTTGGATTTCATTGGACCTTCTCATTTTCAAATTTTTGATGGTAAACATAACTTTGAAATTACAAAAGTTATTTTTAAAGACATTTAAGTATTTATATGGAAAAATGCTCAATCATTTTAGAACAATTGACTTGGACAGGTGAATACTTATCAATTTAATGGAAAAAATAATTGTATAAATGCCCTTTGTATAGATGCAATTATTAAAATATGTGTAGTACATATAGCTTAGAAAGTTTATAAATAGGTGGTTGTTTCCAGTAGGAAACAGGATACTCAATCTTTCTTTTCTTTGCTTATAGACTGATTTCTTCAACATGGCCTAGTAATGAGTTCCTCTTGGAAAATGAGTAACTAGGAGAGATTCAAGGTTCTGGTTAATAAGTTAATATTTGTAACATATGCCTGAGGGTATTTATGGAAACCATGTATTGAATCCAGAAGGGCAAAACTCTCTGGGTGGTGGAAGCTGAGTTGTAAGCAGTGTGTGTTGAGAGGAGGCCTAGGGGATAGAGACTGTCATAGCTTCATGGGAAAAAAAAATTAAAATGTGCTGTAGGAAAGGGAATGAGAGTGAGAAGAAAAGCCGTCCAGGGAATCTCATATACTGAAAGTGTGGTTTTTCTTTCATCGAATGTATTATACTTGGAGGAACAAATAAAGATAATATCAGATTTGAGAACTGTTGCCTTAAACAATAGATTAAATGCTGACTTTCTGCAAATATCTTTATGACCAACTTTCCAAAAACAGGGAAACTCAATGTGCCTATGTTTTTTCCTCTGGTTTCTTAATTCCTTGATGTTCTCATTTCCAGTGACCTTTTTATACCCTCCCAAGATCACATGTTGTATGCTATTGTAACCAGAAGTACCACCACGTCCAATATCACAGTGCATATGTCCTGCTCTCTGACTAAATGTTCTAACTCACCTGCTTATTTTCTCCTATAAGCAACATTTCTCCTTCATCAAGACCACAGCCTGCTAACCCACATTTTCCCTCTATTCTTTAACCTTGTCCTATTAGTCTTCATTGCTTATGCAGAGAGATTCAATGATTTACATCCATTTTCTAGCTCCTCCATCAGTTCTTGTCTTTTTTGCTTGTTTTAAATTTTTTATTTTTTTCTTTAAGTTCTGAGATACATGTGCAGAATGTGCAGGTTTGTTACATAGGTATATGTGTGCCGTAGTGGTTTGCTGCACCTATCAACCTGTCATCTAGGTTTTAAGCCCCACATGCATTAGCTATTTGTCCTAATGCTCTCCCTCCCCTTACCCGCACCCCCCACATGTCCCAGTGTGTGATGTTCCCCTCCCTGTGTCCATGTGTTCTCATTGTTCAACTCCCCCTTATGAGTGAGAACATGCAGTGTTTGCTTTTCTGTTCCTGTGTTAGTTCGTTGAGAATGATAGCTTCCAGCTTCATCCATGTCCCTGCAAAGGACACGATCTCATTCATTTTTATGGCTGCATAGTATTCCAAGGTATATATGTGCCACATTTTCTTTATCCAATCTACCATTGATGGGCATCTGGGTTGGTTCCAAGTCTTTGCTATTGTGAATGGTACTGCAGTATATATACATGTGCATGTGTCTTTATAGTAGAATGATTTACAACCCTTTGGGTATATACCCAGTAATGGGATTGCTGAGTCAAATGGTATTTCTGGTTCTAGATCCTTAAGGAATCGCCACACTGTCTTCCACAATAGTTGAACTGATTTACACTCCCATTAACAGTGTAAAAGTGTTCCTATTTCTCCACAACCTCACCAACATCTATTGTTTCCTGACTTTTTAATAATCGCCATTCTGACTGGCATGAGATGGTATCTCACTGTGGTTTTGATTTGCATTTCTCTAATGATCAGTGATGATGAGGTATTTTTTTTTCGTATGTTTGTTGGCCACATAAATGTCTTCTTTTGAGAAGGGTCTGTTCAAACAACCCCATCAAAAAGTGGGCAAAGGATATGAATTCTTGTCTCTTTCTCCCTCTGGAACTTGTTTCATAATTCTAGAACACTCTGAGTCAGCTCTCTTTCTACCTTAACTGACCAACCTATAGGTAACCTATTGGTGTAGGTAGCCTGCCCAGTGTGCTACTTTGTAACAGCATACATTGATACTATTTACAAAATTTTATCTTTTAAAAACAAGTATGTGTTTACCAATTTGTTTTGTACTTCTGTTATGAAACAGTGAGATTCATAAAGTCAATAATATAGTTCATGTCCCCAGGAAGTTAGCACAGTATCTTTTGCAGTGTGGATGCTTAAATGATGGGTGAATAAATGAATAAAGTCAGCTCCAAAGAAAGAACTGAGAGGTAGAGGGAGTGACCAGTGTATTGATATGATGCATAAACTCTTCTGCCCACATGGAAAAAAGATGGCATCCTGGTTGTGCTGTGCAATTGATGAGTCACTACCAGTTATTAGAAAAAACCTTTCCCCTTAAGTTTTCAAGGTATTCTGCTGAGGCAGTGGAGTGAGCTTGACTTAGTCCCTTTTCTCTAAATGAGCATCATCTCAGTTGCCTGCCTGTTTGCCTGCCTGTTCGCTTTTTGCCAGAATGTTTGATTGATTGAGTCATATCCTTGCTTCATTCCTAGAAGGATTCCAGGTGCCAACTTCCACTTGATCCAAGTTTAAATATACCTCCTGTAACATAGGAGTCTCTCAGTCTTGCTTTCTGCTGTTGGAGAATATTACCATAACATGTAGTAAAATATAAATGGAATATCAGTCATCTCTGAAGTGGTAATATATTCTCCAGCTTTCTATTCAAATATTTTTCTTTGAGCTTGTTTCTTTGGGATCTGTCGTTAGATATTCTCAAAAGGATTGCCTCCACTTCACATTTCTTGAAAATTAAATTGTAGATGTGTTCATAGATGTGTCTGCCATAAGTTACTGTCCCGCTTGAAAAGTTCCTGGCAATTTTTGGATACTTCCTCATGCGAAAATAACTCCTGATACTGTCATGGACTGGGGAGTATAATTCCTACAAATAGCGCTTCTGAAAAGCACTTGGCTCATGGCTGTGTTGTAGAACTATTATGACTTCTTGACAGAAAGTGTGTTTTCAATTTATAGGCCAGGGCCAGAGATTTGCTCACCATAATTACCAAACTTCTCCCACAACCCTTTGACATGGTATCTTAGATTGTATGACTTTCTGCTTCTGGTTTTCTTTAGTAAGAGATGGTTACTTGGAATGATCCTTAAATATTCAACACATCTTCACTGATTTCCCCTGCTAATATGAAGGTGTTAAAAACATTTTCTTTTTACATTGTTAGCTCATTTATTTATTTATCCACCTAATAAATAAGTATAGCATGCACTGCATGCAGTGGGGAGCACAATAATCATTGAGTTACCCCTCAAGGTGCTTACAGTCTGGTAGGGGGAAAGGCAGGCAATAAATAAGAACAATGATGTGGCAGAAGTTCTTAGATCAGGAGGGAAGAGTGTGTTCTATCTGTGAAGGAGGTACAGATAGAAGAAATTCCATAAATAGGGTTTCACATGGATTTAGTTCTCAAAGACAGAGTCTTGCAAAGACATGGGAGGGAATCACTCCGGCTGGAGTCAGCAGTTTGAGTGAAGCCCTGGAGATGTGACCCAATCAATAAGGAGGCATCCTCGGGACTGACTGTTGCCTCTATGAAGCTCATGGGTCACCTACCAGATGCCTTTTTAAAGGAGTCTTTCTTTGTCTTATCACCAGCCCATTGGCCTTAGCTATAAAGCAGATTTATGCAAAGTAATTATAATAGAGCAGTTTGGTTTAGGCACCAGTGTGCTGTTTGAGCTATATTTTCTAAAAGGATTGGATCACCAGTGCCTGAATTATTTACTGCTCTCGTTAAGAGTCAGGTCCAAATTCAGCCTGATGCACAGGTGGGAAAAGAAGGACTCAGTGGTCAGAGAAAAGTCATCAGAGAGATGAAGGGGCCAGCACTTGGAAGTCTTATATAAGTCAAGCAGACATTGTCCGGGGAGGGGGTGGATGTGACACACGGCACACACCTGCCCTGTTGGCACTTGTCAGAAAGGCAGGAATCCATGTTGTGCCTAAGGTCCTGCTTTAGGTGACTGGGTGAGTGGTGGGTCTTTTCCTACAACTTCAAATGGAAGAGAAAGTGGAACATGTGTGTGAGGACAGACAAGGAGTTCAACTGTAGACAGACATATGGACTGTGAGGTGCCCAAAGGCGCCCTGCTAGGTCTTTTCAGGAAGCAAGGATTTTGGAGTGTATGCCCAGGGCTTAAAGGTGATGTCTGGACTAGAACTTAACATTTCTAAGTCATCTACAAATGAGTTGTGACTAAAGGTGATGAATGAATATGCTACACAGTGAGAAAAGAAAGGTGAGAGAATGATGCTGAATATTGGACTTTACTGCCATGTAAGGAGAAGGCAAATGAAACAGGGACTGAAAACTGATGTCTATGAAGTAGGAGCAGAAACAGGAGAAGGAAGGTCATGGAAGCCAGGGAATGTAACCCATTCCCAACACCCATTCCCAGTGCTGTGGAGAGGCCATGGAAGATGAAGACCAGATCCCATTACAGAGTGGATGGTACAGAGTGAGATATCTCCACAAGTGCCTAGTACCTTCCCCCTTTCATAATTTTTTTTGTTCAAGATCAAACTATAAAATAACCAAATTCAGCTGGGTGCAGTGGCTCACACCTGCAATCCCAGCACTTTGGGAGGCCGAGATAGGAGGATCGCTTGAGGCCATAAGTTTGATACCAACCTAGGAAACCTAAAGAGACCCTGTCTACGAAAAATAAAAAAAATTAGGTGTTGTGGTGTGCACCTGTAGTCCCAGCTACTAAGGATGCTGAGGTGGGAGGATCACTTGAGCCCAGGAGTTGGATGCTGCAGTGAGCTATGACCACATCACTGTACTACAATCTGGTCAACAGAGTTAGACCCTGTCTCTAAAATAATAAAAATAAAATTCAACTCTTTATAAGCTGGCTTTTTTAAAGAGATCATTCTACTTTTGTGTAATGTCCCCAGACCAAACTTTCTATCCTCCCATTCCCCTGGGCCTTGGAATAGTTTTCCCTCTCCCCTCTTTTCCTCTTTTCATGTATTATCTCAAAATGTAACTTTTCTGGGGCCCCTTTATACCATTTGCACTCTGACAAGCAAACAAATTTGATTAATTTGTTTACATAAGATGCTATAGCTTAATAATGGCATAGTGTGTCTTCGGCACCAATAAGATTTGTATTGTACTTGATTCTGAAAGCCTTGAGATAAAACAGTAGATTGCGGGAACTTCAAACACAATAGTAGGACCTGTAGAGGAAGTTTTAGGGGTACAGCTTACTTTGCTTCTGCATAAAGTAGGCTCTTTGGGCTGTCATGGAAAAGCTGTTTGGGAAACGGGGTAGACGATGCTGGAGAATGAAACTCCTTAACTAAACTCTGCAAGCTCTCTCCTCAATGTCTTCAAGTATTTGCTCATTCATTTGCTTGCAGCTGAGCATAAAAAGGCCTCTCCTTTCCTGACCTGCATTAGCATCTTTCTGCAGTCCCCTGTGGTTAGAATTAGGGGGAAATGAGCCACTTCATCTTGTTAGTATCATTCCTGGGGCAATTTTTGACTGATGCCAACCCATATGGTGATCAAGAGTGACTTTGTAACAATCACTGGAGGTTAAGGGAGAAGGGATGCTTTATTTCAGCTTCTCCTAGAATGTCAGCAAGAAATTCAGGAGACAGTTTGTCTCGCCCCAAACTCCTGGTCTTTCTCATCTTCCCCAGACCATCATATGTGGAACCAGGGAAAAGGATCCAGATGTGGAACCAGCAATGTCCACTAAGTGTCGTGGATCCTTCCTGGTCTGAGATAGGTCTAGCTTGTAGTGCTCTTGAGGTCACCTCTAATATTGACTCTTAATAATGGAAAAAGTAAAAACTGTATATAAGCAATGTTTTTAGAAAAATTAGAAAAGAATGGCTGAAGAGAAACTTTTTTTTTTTCATTCAAATAACTGAGAGTTTAAGTGAGTTTTTAAACTTAACGTATAAATGCTGACACCTTGAAGAGCCAAGCCTAGTTTTTCAGTTTGAATTGTGAGGGCATCTGGTGTGTGTTCTGAAAGGAAGAGCAGTTTGATAGCCATCTGTCCCCAAGAAAAATGCAGCCTTGGAAGTAAGCTGAAACAAGAATGACACCTGCTTAAGCTAAGAGTTGTGAATAAGACATAACTTCTGTTACATACAGTATTTTATAAAGAAGAAAGAAAGCACACCAAGTAGAGATCTTACAGAAACTTTCAGATGTACTTGAGTCACCAAGGGCTTGCCTTCATGGCAGCCAGTACAAACTTCTACAAATAATTGATTTACCCTAAATGGCATACTGAGAACTTCCCACAGAGCTCAGCTAGGAACCCTCTTTACACCTTCCAGTGGAGGGAGGGGCTTCTATCTTCCATTGGGTGTATCTTTGCAAGTAAACCAAGACATCTTTGTGGATAGTGACTGGTCTTTATTCACCTGCATACCTTGTACATCCATAGTGTGTGTTTGATGGTTGTTGAAAGCTCTAAGACCTGAAATTCACCAACATGGCTGTGTTCCCAGCTGCTTTGCTCAAGGTAAGTTTTACTCCCCTGGGTTTAAATACTGGGCTCTCTGCTTCATGGAAGTAGAGGCTGAAACTCTAGGATTAAGTTGAATCTTGGAACCCCTTTGTTATCCAAGACAAGAAGAATAGGAAGGAGGTCTTTCTGTTACCAATAGAGTTATAGATAAAATTGTGTCCACATATCCAGTTTCAACAAACGTGAAAGTACAACAGTGGCTTTGATAAGACCAGAAAATACAAAAAGACAAGGCACTGTATGTGATGCTGTTTTTTGCAAGGTAATAACCAGGTGTATCTCTGCTCTTCATCTGCCAAACAATACCTTTTATAGAAGAGATTTTATCTTCCAATTCTAACACTGTAGGGCTTCTCTCCTGTTTTCATCATATTCCCTCTTTGGAATTTAATATAGTTGAAGAGGGTTAGCAGTTTAGAATCTGGGTGGTAATGGGGATGAATTTCATCCTGACCTCAATTTAAAGCTTATCTGAATCTGTAATGATTTGAGTATGTGCCCTGACAAGTTTCTGGAAACCTGTCAGAATGAGGTATCAGTAAAGCCACCAGGCATCTAGTGTGACCAAACATTCATCAATGGTAGGTTATAGCCTTTTTACTGGAGACACATTTGTTGTGGTTCCCTGGTTGAGACGTCTGTGTATTTCTTAGTTTAACGTGTCTAGGATTTTCTGCACATTACCATTGAAGCTGTTACTATAGTCCTCTATGACCATCACTGGTACAAAATCTCATTGAACAAAGTCAATGCTTTCTTTAATTTGTTTCTATTTAGAGAAAACAAAGAAAATATTGTGACTTTCCCCCCCATCAATAGCACTAGCTTTTGTTTATTCAATTGTATATGTGTACACACACATGCACCACACACACACACACACACACACACACACACACACACATCTGGGCTGGAGACAGCTACTTTTTAGCTATTATTAAAATTAAATTCTATAAACATACAATTAAATAAGTTTTGTTATAAAACAAAGAAATAAACCCTTAAAAGTCACCAATTCCGCATTATTTTAATACATTTACTATTATCTGTGATTATGTGGTTATTTACATCTATTGTATCTGTATGGGGGAAATACTATACCATCGTGTCTACCGCAAATCTATTCCCAAATCTGCACTTAGCAGTACCAAGAATTTTTTTTGGAAAGCCAGTAGTTAAACATTTACCAGCACACCACTGTAAATTTATACACACACACACACACACACACATATGCATGTCCTTTTCATAGCCATGCAGGGTAAGAATTAGTTCTTCTATTTTATAGATGAAGAAACTTAGGCTTAGAGAGTTTAACTTACCCAAGAGACCACTCCCATGCTTTAGCTCTCCTACTCTAGAAATATAAAATAAGAAGCACAGGGAATGGTTAAGGATGACTGAAGATATTGGGATAGAATTTAAAAGCAGAGGTTTGCTAGAAGTGAGAGCAGGAGAACCACGTGGAAATCTAGACAAGCACTCCAGGCACAGGGTACTGCCAGTGCAAAGACCTGGAGGTGGAATTGTCTTGCTGCTTCTAGGGATAGTAAGGGTACTCTCGAAGTTGGAGTAGAGAGAGGGAGAGGGAGAATAGGAAGAAGTGAGGTAAGTAGGGCATGATTGCTAACTACCTTTATGAAACCATGCAAGTAACTTGACCCCTCTATGCTTTATTTATCTTATCTGTAGAATGTATCACTTCATGCACATGGTAAGAGTATATGTGAATTTACTGTGCTTTAGGTAAGTTATTGTTACTAAAGCTAAACCATCACTGTTGCCCTACTAGTGCATAAATATAATTTTAAGGAAGAATAACTTTTTCTTGCCATCTTCAGCAGCTGTATGAGGAGTGATTCAGAAATACTTAAATTTATCCCTTGCAAGTACCTATTAGCCTATTTTAAATCTATTTAAAATCCACAGTGCAATGCAGTTTAAATTCATCTGGGATTAATGGGCCTTGCCTTTAGCTGTATTACTGATGGCATGATAGAATCCCAACAGGAAACTTTTGTGACATTTTTCAAATGTCCAGTCTGATGGATTATACAAGACTAAAATTCTGTATTTTGAAAACCCACGTGTTCTGGTTTTGACAGTCATTACTTATTCATAAAACAGATTACCATGTCTTCTTATCCACCTATCAATTATATAGGTGTATCTTAGAGTATATTTAAGTAATAGCATGACATAAATATCATGAGTTTCTGTGGCTTTGATAACTTTCAGTTTCTTCTTAAATGATGTGTTCCTTTTTCAAAATTGATCAGGCTGTACACTTAAGTTTCATTACTTTTCTGTATATGTGCTATACTGCATTTTTAATAAAATTTTTCTTAAAATAAATGAGTACAGCTTTGAGAAAGGGGAAAGTGTTTGCTCTTCTGGATCAAGGAAGCAAGGTACAAGATGAGATGAGGCCAGCATTAGAATGAACATGGCATGTGTGTGTCACAGCCAGGACACAAATAATCCATGACATGTAAATATTTGTTGAGCACTTCCTGGGGGTCAGTATGGAAGATACTATAAACTGGGTACCCTAAAATCGTTCTCAGCCTACTTCTTCCTTGAACACTCAAATACTCAATTTCCCAGCCTCCCTTCCACCTGGGCATGGGAATGTGAAGTTGTTGAAGACGCTTCTGGAAAAGCCTCTTAAAAAGGGACACTCAAAGAATATACTTCTTAATTATTTCGTCTTTTGCTTTCTGCTTTCTTCATCCTGCTGGAATCAGGCTGTGATTCCTGGAAGCAGGTCAGCCATCTTTCAACCACAACATGACAAGCATCAGGACAAAGGCTTATGTACTAAGAATGGAAGATGGACAGATGGGAAGCGTGAAGGCCCCTGGAACTGTGCCACTCATTGGTTGGGGGTCTGACTGATAGGCAGGTGGGGAGGGTCAAGGATGTGTGGGTCAGTCTATTCTAGGACACTGCTTTTCTGACCTTCAGGCTACCCAAAAAATTGCCCTTTGGGAATTTTGACTTCATCTACAGACACGCCACTGTAACAGTTATTTGTTTGTTTTGACATACTGGACATATTCTTGAAAGGGACAACACGTGATCAAATTAATCAAAGTTTTGTTAGTTGCCAGCTTTTTCAAAGTTACTAGCAGAAGATCTTCACAAATACAAACACTTTCCTATACTTTAGACATTTTTTCCCCTCTAAGATGGTAATCTTATGTCATCCTCATCTTTGAGCAGTTCTCTGTAAAATGAAACCTTTGCAACCTTTCCATATCTGGAGATAATACTTTATCTTCACTTGGAGACTTGATAATTTTCCAAGGAGATACACTCAGAGGGAAATACAAAGAATGGAAAAGAATTTATTAACTTGAAAAGTTGGCAAAACAGATGTGCTGTGATTCTTTCAGTTGAGCTAGCACATTTCAGCATAGCCATTTTGAAATATAACATTAAAATTCTGTGCTCAATGTCCCTTGTCACCACACCTTTTGTTTCTGTTTGCATTTTGTTGTTGTAATCATACACATCATAAATGAGCATAACTAAGGCAAGTGATAATGTGTATAATAAAATACAGTCAATAATAATTTGCCACCTTTGGGGTGAAAAATGATTTCCATCTGTGTAATAACTATGGAATAAATATTCTACATCCTTACCTAAAATGAAGTATTAATGTCAAGAATTCTTATGATGATCATAGGCTATAGACTAGAAAAATAGCCAGGGGTTATGATATTTGATTAAAGTTTTAACTTGATACATGTGTTTTAAAAGCCAAAAGATACAGTGAAAATTGAATTGAATCCAGTATAATATGAAGACTTACTGAAATTATTGGAAAGGAGGTACTACATTAAAATAAAGAAAATGTCTTCCTTTGAGATTAAACTGCCATTTTGTTCAATTTGATACACACTTGATCCACCTATTTCTTTGCCTGTAAAGAGTAAGAGCTTAGGTAAGGCAGACTGAAATTCAAAGCCACAGTGTGGCTACATGTTTTTTGGCTTCTTCTCTTGTTTTTTTGCATGTGATCCTGCCTTTCACTTCACAGAGAATACAATCCATCTATGCCTGACGTCTTCCCTTCATCCTGCAATGAGGCTCCTATATTAATAATATCAAACCTCCTGCAAAAGTTTGATGCTTATATCTCATGCATTCCTACCTGATCTAGGACTTGGCTTCTCCAACTGAACCCTACATTTTACTTGTATATTCAAAACATTTCTTTCTTGGCTTGTCCTCAACCCACAAATACTATTTACAAAGAAGATTTTTCTCTGCCTTTATCTACAGGTTTCTGTCTCCCAGTATAATCATATCCAGCCCCATGGCTCTTACTGGGGCCTCTAAAATGTTTATCACTAAATCTGTGTCTGCAGTTCCAACCTCTTCCCTGAGCATCAAAGCTGTATTTTCAACTTTTGCTGGATACCTCTATCTGGGTAATATCTTAAGCTGAATTTATTCAAATATATATTCAAAATGGAATTCATTTTACATCTTCCTCTTATCTTTGAAGCTACTCTCATCCCCAATCCTGTATCTCAGCAGTGGCAATCCTGTATCACAGCAGTGGAAGCTAAACAAGTTCCCTCATCATATGGTAGAAGTACAACCAGAGCATCAAGAATAGTCCTTTTAATTAAAGTTTAAGCCAGTAAAAACCTATTTTATCTATTCTGAGATTCCCATTATTTCGTTTTATCATTGTAGATTATTCAGAGGACACTGGCATCTGCTACTTAATTTTATTTTTTTTTAATATTTAATGAGACTTAAATTACAGTCTCATGGTAGAATTGTAGTTAATTGGTGTACCTTATTTCTTGCCAAGATTCCGTTTTAAACAATTTGATTAATGTATTGAATGGCATGAATACAAAACTTGGGTTGGTTAAAATAATTTTTACAGATGGAAGATTTTTAGCATGGTTAAATCTATTAAATGGGGAGGTAAGAGCTGTTTTGGCCTTCAGGGTCTTTGAGAACATCGTGTTAAGTGAAACACAATCACTGTTTCTAACTCTTCTTTCTTAACTTACTGAGAGTTACAACATTGTATTGCAAATTATAAATGGGATCATAGAATTAAAGAATTTAGACTTAAAAGTGTCACGTATTTTTAGCCTGTGTAATAAATATCACTAGACATTATTTTAACACAATGTTCCGTAAAATATCTTCATAGGAGAAAACAAAACAGACAACTTTCCTGAGGGTGAAGTTAACCTTCTTGAGAGTTATTTAAGCAAAAATAGAATCGAATATGTTGAGATAGAGAGGTTCGTAGAGTTCCCTGCCTCCTTGGTTAGAATTGATAAAACAGAAATTCAGAACATCACATGGTGCTTAGAGGCAGAAATGGAAAAAAGAATCTGTTGCCCAAATTCATACTTCAGGTAGGAGGCAAGCAGCTATCTGTACCTTAAATCATTCTCTTGATTGATTGATTGATTGATTGATTGATACGCAGCAATACTTTAGTTGGATACATTATTTGGTGCCTCTTACATCAATACCCTGATGTTTTCCATTTTCACAGTTTGAAAATAAGAAAAAGTAGACAACCTTGGCCGGGCGCGGTGGCTCACTCCTGGAATCCCAGCACTTTGGGAGGCTGAGGTGGCTGCATCACCTGAGGTCAGGAGTTCAAGACCAGCCTGACCAACACAGAGAAACCCTGTGTCTACTAAAAATACAAAATTAGCCGGTTGTGGTGGCACATGCCTGTAATCCCAGCTACTCGGGAGGCTGAGGCAGGAAAATTGCTTGAACCCAGGAGATGGAGGTTGCAGTGAGCCGAGATTACTCCATTACACTCCAGCCTGGGCAACAAGAGCGAAACTCTATCTCAAAAAAAAAAAAAAAAAAAAAAAAAAAAAGAAGAAAGAAAGAAAAGAAAAAGTAGACAAGCATGCCTACTCTCTCTTTAGCTTTGGAAGTGTTTGATGATGGTGGTGGGTGGAGCCTCCTCTGGGACCCCTATAGTCATCACAGCAGTTAACACATTATAATTCAATTTCTGATTCTTTGTGAGACTTCCTACTAGACTGAAAGTTCCTTTTGAGAGCAGGAACTGTTTTCTTTTCTGTTACTGTATCTACAATGCCTGATGCAAAGTAAGTTCCCAGGAAAGATGAGTTTAATGAATGAAAAGGAGAATGGAATCAAAAGTCAGAACACCCAGGGACCCCTCTCCTGTCATCCTGTTTTAATCCTGTGTCGGAGGTAAGGAATGATACTCCCAGATAAACACTGCCTGCCACCCACATATGGATTCCAAGGTACACATATTTTTATATTTTAACATTCCTGACATCAAAATCTACCTTATAATCAATAGCATGTCATAGTAAGATAATGATATGACTCACAGTTGATGGCTTATTGGATCCAGTGAAGAGTATTATGTTAGTAGGTGATAAGCCCATACATAAATGAGAACAGGTAAGAATCATTGGATGGGCTGGGTTGGAGTACAGTGGTGGAAGGGGGGTTGCAGTAATAAACAGGATGGCCCAGGTGGTCATCATTATTAGGGACATGAGATTCAAGAAAGACTAGAAAGAGCTGAGGGAGGGGACATGTACCTATCTGGGGGAAGAATGTTCCAGGAAGAGGGAATAGATGATAGTGCAAAACACAAGTGCACCTGGGACCCAAGGAACATGACAGGAAGCCACTGTGGCTGGAACAAGAGGAAGGTAATAGAGACAATGTCATAGAGAGAAAGGAAGGTGGGGAGTAGATCACATAAGGCTCTGAAGGTCATTGCAAAGACAGATTTTACTCTGAGGGACATGTAGGGCCAAAGCAGAGTTCTGAGCAGAAAGTTGAAATGACTTAATTCCCTTAAAAATTATTCGGACTGCTGCGCTGAGCACCAACTATATTGGGGAAAGGGGAGAAATTAAGAGACCTGTTCCAAGATATTGGTATTGAAGCAGGAGAGAGTGGGTGGTGGCTCAGGACAGATGTTAACAGTGGAGGAAGTGAGAAGTAGTTGGAATCTGGATATTTCATGAAGATAGAGCCAACAGGGTTCCCTGAGGCATGGGATGTTGGTATGGGAGAGGGGGAAAGGTCAAGGATAGTGCCAAGGTTCTTGGGACGAGAACTAAAAGGAAGAAGTTGCCATCCCCTCAATGGAGACAGGTGTGGGTGGAATTAGCTTAGGAGGGAAGATCAGGAATTCAGGTTTAGGCATATTGAGTTTTCTGTTAGGGGAGTATTCCAAGTGATGTCTAGAAAGCTGTTGCATATTAGAGTCTCGGTGTGGGAAAAGATGTCCGGTCTTAATACTAGTTAACCACAGCATCCCAATTTAAACAAATATAGTGTGTGATATCTTCTTATCTTATTTGCCTCTCCAGGCTCCAGACCAGGCAAACACAACATCGTTTTAACTTTCCTTTCTCACAGTGGCCTTCTCTGGGTGAGCCGTCACATTGAGACCTGACCCACATAAACGTTTCTAAAATTTCTCCTTCTATTTCTTTATACCTTATTTTAGGCAAATGGTCCATTCTATCAGCAGTAAATTCATGAACAATTATGCATACCTTTCTCTCAGGCCTGCCCAATTCTGTTCCTAAAATCTACAATTGAGACAGTGATGGAACCCATTTAGATGTGTAGTCAATTAAGATTTAATACTCTAAAAAAAGAGGCTTCATTTGTCAAATGCTATACAGTTGTATTGATAAATATCAGTGATAGCTGCCAATATTAAAAAAACCCATATATTATCTATTTGAATATTTTTCTCTATTCCTGAGGATGCTATATTAGGCACTGCTTATTTCATGAAATAAAGAGACATTCAATCTGAGACCTCTGTCAGTAAAGGAAAAATAATCACCATAATATCTAGATAAGTAAAGGCACTAGCACATTAGGGTTTTGATGATATATGAGAAGATAAAATAATAACATATATAATTATACATTTCAAAGTGTATGACATGAATATAGAACACACTCAAAACAAGCTAAATCTCTGTCTACTTAACATTCAAATGGTTATAGCATGTGAAAAGATTTGTTCAGAGAAAACTACTATTCAGTGTTTCAATGGTTTAGAGTAGCAACTTCCGAGGGGGGTGTGCACTATATGAGAAAATGGGTGTGGGAGGAAAATAACTAAGATATATTGTTTTATGTATTTATATATATATTTATATGAATATAGAAATCTTACATTTAAAATCTTAGTCATAATACATGTATACATTTAAAAATAAATATAGATATGTTTACGAACAAGTATGTATAATAATGAATTATACTCCATGTCAATTCTAATACACATATCCTACAGTAAAATGCATGCTTTAACATATTTAAGCTAGACTCCCAACTCTCAATAACCCAGTCTTATTGGGTATATAAACATCTCAGCATCTTCCAAGACATGGATAACATTTTGCTTTTGATTAAGAAAAATATGATTTAGATTCAAACTAGAAATGGAGTTAGCAAAAGAATGAATAAACTTTGCTTTGAAAATGAAAGCTCAAGAAGCAAAAGATGAGCCGTTTTTTCCTTAGTAAATTTTGGCCTAACTTTCTAAATTGCACCCTATTATGTCATATTTATTTCTGATTTTAGCTATCATTTTCTTCCTCTGATTTAGTCTTTCACACAAATAAACCAGAGGTGAAAAGGGTTCTAGAAGTGTTATTTATTGTGTATTTTTCATCTAATTTTGCCCCATGTTAATAAAAGCTCACTTAGAGCTACCTTCTTACCACAAATCTAGAAAAGTTATTTTTGGTCCTTGGACCCCTAGTCTCCAGAGCATGCAGAAAATGTGTCTAGTGATGTCAGTAGCTTCATGGGAGATTTTTTAAAGAAATGTTGTTATTGAGAGTTGGGAATCTAGCTTAAATATGGTAAAGAATGCATTTTACTGTAGGATATGTGTATTAGAATTGATATGGGGTACAAATCATTATTATACATACTTATTCAAGATTTATGCATTTTGTGCTTTGATCTATTAGTAAAAAGCATATGATTATAATAATTATCTTGGTTAAGGTGCATTAATACATTTGCCCTTTGCTGCTAATTGAAAACAAGGGTCTTTAGTAAAAAATCTTCTACTAACAATGCCATTAAGTGTTTTAAGTTGTAGTAATAGTTCTAAGGGGCTACAATTAATTTTGCCTGTATTATTAAATATAGTATAAATATAATTAGAAGGAATTATGTAAAGATGGGTACTGAGCTCTCTATCCCCCTTCCTCCCCAACTAATGCCAAGTTCTTAGAAACTGACAGAAAAGTTATAATCAATTTAATGTAGTAGCAACCAAAATACTAATATAATTTTATGAACCATCAAATCCAATGCTAGGATGTATCTGGAAAAAAAAATGCTCAGGACAAAAGCCAAGAAAAATGTGAAAAAAGAAAAGTACTGAAAAATCTAGCCCAGATATCAGAATGTATTGTCATAATTTTAAGTGAACTATAAATTTAATTATATTTTAGATATATATATAACTATATATATATTAGACATATTGTCCATTATATCAGCAGTAAATTCTTGAAGAGCCATGCATAGCTTTCTCCCAGACCTACCCAATTCTGTTCCTAAAATTTAGAATTTAGACAGTGATGGAACCCACTTAGATACATAGTCAATTAATATTTAATACTCTAAAAAGAAGAGGTTTCCTTTGTCAAATGCTAAAGAGTTATATTGATAAATATCAGTGATAGCTGCCAATGTAAAAGAAAGCCATGTCTTGTCCATTTGAATATTTTTCTCTATTCCTGAGGATGCTGTTCATTTCATGAAATGAACTGTTCATAGGCACTGTTCATTTCATGAAAAAAAGAGATGCTAAACCTGAGAGCTCCATCAGTAAAGAAAAATAATCATCATAACACCTAGAAAAGTAAAGGAACAAGAAAATAACTATCCCAAAGGCCAGAAGAAAGATTACGTGTAGGGAAGGGCAAGAGGTTATACATGGCAATGGATATTCTGAGGGTTTAGAGGGGCTCAAAATGTTCTCTACCTCAACTTACATTGTGGTTTCCTGAGAGTTCACTTTATAATTATTTATTAAACTATGCATGTATAGTTTAATACATACTTTTTTTGTGGGTGGACACCTTTTCTGTGGGTGAAAAGGGTATAGAAAAAGAGTATGGTCTAGCCACAGGAATAGACCAACATGTCACTGGAAATAATTGGTAGTCCAGGAATCAACTCATGTCTATATGAAAACTTAGTATTGGTAGCATTTCCAATTAGTATGGGGAAGGGGAACTATCAAATGGGATAACTCCCTGCCTCATTCTACATACTACCATAAAAGTTAGGTCAAGGAACTAAGTGTAACCTAAAATCTCCCAAAATATTGGCCTGTCACGGTGACTCACACCTGTAATCCCAGTCCTTTAGAAGGACAATGTGGGTGGATTGGTTGATGCCAGGAGTCTGAGACCAGTGTGGGTAATACGATGAGACCCAGTCTCTACAAACAATTAAAAAATTAGCCAGCCATGGTGATGTGCACCTGAAGTCATAGCCACATGGGAGGCTGAGGTGAGAGAATCACTTGAGCACAGGGGTTTGAGGCTACAATGAGTTTTGATCATGCAATTGTGCTCCAACCTGAGCAAAAGAATGAGGTCCTATCTCTTAAAACAACAACAACATAAAAACCTCAAAATGTAAAAATATTGAAAGATAGCATTGGAGAACTTACTCATCATCATGGGGCAGTTATACACATGAACATGGGAGATATTATGAAAGACTCAAGACCCAAATCAGTAAATTAAAAATAACACAGAACACAAGTAGTGTTCTTTTGGTTAATATTTTAACTAATAGTTAAATAATTGAACACTAGAATGCATTTGTGCAGGGAATTTTATTCTACTTATGAGTACCAGCCAGGCCATTTCCTCATTCTCATGCCCACAGAGCTTCACATTAACCCACCCAAGTGCTCAGCCTACATCATCCCTTCTTGTCATGATGCAGGAAATATCATTCTTGTCTAACTCCTAATTTGTGCCTCTGTTTGCACATCCTCACCTTGGTCATTCTCTCCTTTTTAATGAGATTTTTCCCATCCTCACACATGCATAAAAGAGCAGCAGCACCACTGTCCTCATCAATGATCCTGGCATAGCCCGTGCTAGATTCCCCACTACTTTTGTTCTCCTTTCTAGCTAGTATTTCAAGAAAATGTATGTATATAATGATTTTACTTATTTCTTTTCAGTTATCCTTTCTTTTACTCTAATTGGGCCTTGATTTCTACCACTATGCTATAGCTAGTTGTGTAAGTCTGTTCTTATGCTGCTAATAGAGACATACTCAGGACTGAGTAATTTATAAAGGAAAGAGGTTTAATTGACTCACAGTTCCACATGGCTGAGGAGGCCTCATAATCATGGTGGAAGGTGAATGAGCAGCAAAGTCACGTCTTACATGCTGGCATTGCCTGCCAGGGGAACTGCCCTTTATTAAAACATCAGATCTTGTGAGACTTATTCATGATCATAGAGCAGCATGGGAAAAATCTGCCCCCTTGATTCAATTACCTCCCACCAGGTTCCTCCCATAACACGTGGGGATTATGGGAGCTACAATTCAAGAGGAGATTTGGGTGGGAACACAGCCAAACCATATCACTAGTCTTACCAAGGGAACCAGCTACCTCCATGCTGCCATCCAATGAACAGTTCTCTTTTCTCATCCTTTATATCTCGAGTGAAATGTTCTTGAACTCCTGGGCTCAAGCAATCCTCCCATCTCAGCCTCGCCTCCTGAGTGGCTGGAACTACAGGGATGAGCCATGGTAGCGGGCTTCAAGTGAAATGTTAAACTCTCAGAGATGCCTTCTCATACCTAAAATTGCAGTAATACCTTTCCATTTCTTTCAATCCTTTGTTTTCTTCCTGGCACATCTTATATTATTAGCTTACAGTGAATGTATCTTTATTTATCTATTTAATTGCCATGTAGCAAATTACTACCATGTTTATTGGCTTAAAAAGCATTTCTTATCCCATAGTTTCTATGGATCAGAAATTCAACAGCAACTTAGCTCGGCGTCTCTGGCTCCAGTTCTTTCATGAGGTTGTAGTCAAGGATTGATCATGGCTACAGTCTCATCTGAAGATTTAACTGGGGCTTGCGGGTTGGTGGGAGGTCTGCTTTCAGGCTCATTCACATGGCTCTTGGCAGGAGGTCTCAGTTCCTCATTTCATGGGCCTCTCCATAGACATAGGACTGCTTGAGTATTCTTATAACATGGCTGCTGATTTTTCCATCACAAGTGATCCAAGAGAAAGTCACATGTGTTAAGACCATTCCTAGAAGTGATATACTACTTCTGACTTACTCTATTTGTAACCAACAAGTCACTAAGTCCAGTTCACACCTAGGGGGAGGGAAATTAAGTTCTACTTAGTGAAAACAGGAGCATCATATAATTTGTGAACATAACTTAAAGCCACCATACTCCCCATTAGAATATAAGCTCCCACAGTTCAAGGAATGGGTTACTGCTTACGCTTACATCATTAGTGCTTAGAACAGTAGGCACTTTGATAAACATCTGTTTAATGAGTAAATGGATGAATGTCTCTTACTCTTGGGCAGCAAAAATATAGGCTATGGAGTTATCTAGACCTGGTATGAAATTCTGACTCTACATTTTACTAGTTCTGAACTTTGGACATAACAGTTTCTATGAGCCTCAGTTTCCTCATCTGTCACCTGTGCTATATTCCTGCTTCACAGGAATGCCATGAGGATTAATGAAATTGCATATATAAAGCACTTCTTCAAGCATTCAGCACAAGATAAACATTCAAATTCTAGTTTTTCTGATTTTTTCCATCTTTCCACTTTCCCCAAAACCTTCAAGAATCACTATTTCTTTACTACATGATGTCAAAATTTTCTATTTAACTTTCTCATAATGAATTAATCATACGTTCAATTATTTACATGTCGAAGAAAAATCAATTTATCTTAGATTTAAAGAATTTTTTCATTGGTGCATAATTTCTGTTAGATCTTCCCAAGAGAATTCTGATATATACATATGGAGGGGAAATTAACAAATGGGCCGGTTGGAAGGAAGATTCCTTAGTATAGGAGGTACAACTGCAATTTAGATTCAATATTTGGTCTAAAAGAAAAGTATGTTACCCCATAAATATATATATACCTACTGTGTAACCACAAAAATAAAAATAAAATAAAAAATAAAAGTGTGATATTTAGTACTTGAAGGAAAGTCACAAGACTCATGTGTAGTTGCATCATTTTTTCTTGTGGAAAATGACAGCAGAATGAATTTGGGAAATTATTTTGTGGAGGGAAAATGAGGCCGTGGGACCCTGTGGGTGGAATGAACAGTACTGCTAAACAGCTTTTGTTGAATCAGAAACTGCAGCAAAGAATTTACCAAGCTGCCCTGAAACTTGGTATCATTATGAGTGAGTCTACTGATGCAGCTCTTTTTTTCCCCTTAAAAAATTAGGTGTAATTTACATTCAGTGAAAGGCACAGATCTAAATTGTATAGCCTTATGACACATATATAAATATGTATAACCCACACCCCAACCAAGATAGAACATTTCTATCACTCTAAAATGATCCTTATGTCTCTTTCCAGTCATTTGCCACCACCCCCAAGGTAACCACTGATCTGACTTTTACCATCATTAGTTAGTATAACCTGTTTTAGAAAGTATGCACTTCTGCGCTTATTGGTATATGCCTCTGAGATCCATTGTTGTATGTGAGTAGTTTTTGTTTGTTTGTTTGTTTTGTTTTTGTTTTTTGTTTTTTGAGACGGAGTCTCTCTCTGTCACCCAGGCTGGAGTGCAGTGGTGCCATCTCGGCTCACTGCAAGCTCCGCCTCCTGAGTTCACACTATTCTGCCTCAGCCTCCCAAGTAGCTGGGCCTATAGGTGCCTGCCACCACACCCAGCTAAGTTTTTTTTTTTTTTGTATTTTTTAGTAGAGACAGGGTTTCACCACATTAGCCAGGATGGTCTCGATCTCCTGACATTGTGATCCACCCGCCTCGGTCATCTATCAGTTCCTCTAGTGAGTAGTTCTTTTTTACTTTGCTGAGTAGTATCCCAATGTATGACTATATCAGAGTTTGTTTATTCATTCATCTGATGAAGAACGTGTGGATTATATCCAATTTTTAGCTATTATGAATAAAGCTGCCATGAACAATCCTGTACATTTTTTCTTTGGGATCAATACTCCATTATTTCTCAATGTAAATTCACATTAACCACATTTACCAAACAAAGGGAGTAATGCATGCATGAAAAGCAATCATGCTGATTTATTAATATTCCATGAGAAATACAACCACCAGAAATCCCAAGTATGTGTGCTCTGACAGCGGCAGCTTCTTTCTGGTCATATCCAGATGAGAAGCCAGGTTATCTTCACAAGGAGCTGGTGACATGAGCTTCCTGGCTGGTGTCATTGCGCTCTGTGGACCAATGGCATGCATCCCCTAGCGGGGATATTCCTTCATAGGGATGGGCTACAGACTCCTGCAAAAAACCCTCTTTCTTGGATTTGACTCTGTTTTTTCTTTTTATAGACACCTTGCTGACCATCCTTCTCCTAATAGTGCACTTTCTTATCTGTAAGAATTATATTTATAATCAAAATCCAATTGTACCTCCCCCAGATCATCTTATTTTAGTTTTGAGGGTCACCCCTAATCGCTTGGTCATAGCTCTAGATGGCTGCTCTCATCCATTACCTTTGGATTCTTTATCATTTCTTCACTAGAGGTTAAATTTAACCTCAGTTTTAGGAAATTTGTTGCTGTTAACTCCCATAGCTGCCTGCAGACATTTTCTTGATAAAATAAAAAAGTGAGTATAAGAAGTGGGCAATAGTTTATTTTTATTTTTTATTGTTTTGAGATAGGATCTCACTATGTCACCCAGGCTGGAATGCAGTGGTGCGATCTCTGTTCACTGTAACTTTGGCCTCTTGGGTTCAAGCGATCCTTCCACCTGAGCCTCCTGAGTAGCTGGGACCACGGGCATGTACCAACACACCTGGCTATTTTTGTATTTTTTGTAGAGATAGAGTTTTGCCATGTTGGCCAGGCTGGTCTCAAACTCCTGCTCAGGTTGATCCACCCTGCCCAGGACTCCCAAAGTGTTGATATTACAGACATGAGCCACTGTGCCTGGATGGCAATCGTTTATTTTTAAAATATTTTGAATCATTAGATCAAGTGTGGTAGCTCATGCCTGTAATCCCAGCACTTTGAGAGGCTGATGCAGGAGGATTACTTGAGGCCAGGAGTTCGAGACCAGCCTGAGTGTGGTGGCACATACCTGTAGTCCCAACTCCTTGGGAGGCTGGATGGGAGAGTCCCTTGAGCCCAGGAGTTTGAGGCTACAGTGAGCAGTGATTACAACACTGCATTCTAGCCTGAGTGACAGAGCAAGACCCTATCTCAGAAAAAAAAAATTAAAACATTATAGATCTCTGCTCTTTCTTGACACTTTGCTATAGTAGAAAGAAAACTGGAATACGTTAGGTTGAACATTAAGTTGGCAAGATTCAACCATTTTTGACATATAAGAGGTCAATTTCATATAGTTCAGCCAACATAAAGACAATAATGTTCCCTATCAAAAAGTGAGTCAAAATATCTCTGTTAGGGCTATGTGGCTTTTAAGCAGATCCTCCCACCTCTCTGGGTCTTAGTTACTCACCTGTAAAATGTGTTTGACTAGATAAATTATAGGAGCTTTCCCACAAGTTTTATGAAGGTTGGTCATTGCTATGGCTGCTGTAAGAAGTCTTGTTTCAAGGATGTTTTTTCTTGTTGTGACATCTTGCTTTCTTATATTCACGTTCTCTTATGTTTATACCCAGGAGTCTCCTCTGTCCTTTTCTAATCTTTCTCTTGCTGGACAGTTTTTTTTTTTTTTCCTTAACACAGCTCTATCTGAGTTGTTTATCCCTATGGCAGCCATAAACAATAGAGTAACTATCTTTGCTGTTTATCTATCCTTGACAACTTGATACCCAACTTGGCACTGAGGATAACTTTTTGAGGGCTCATATTTCCTTTAGGGCCTCAACTCCAACAATTCTTCAAACCCACTGTGACCTGAAGTCCATGAATACTACTCCCTTTCTGTTGTCTCTCACTCTCTTCATGTCCCATGTCCCAATTTTCTACTGTTTCAGCTCAAATTTTACTCTACATTACTTTAATTACTGTCTTGCATTTTCTAGGCACACATTGCTCCTTTCCCCTTCCTTTGTAATCACTTGGCAAAAGTCTAGCCCAGATTACATTCAACTCTTCATGCACACCTTGCCTAAGCTCACCCAGATGAAAACACAGACGGAGAGAAATACACCAGTGTGCTGGCTGGTTTCACTTTACAGCCATGACTACAAACCAGGCATGGGTCCTTAGAGCTGCTGAGTAGTCAGATTATGTTTCTGGAGCCCATTCACATTCCTGTTCTTTTAGGTAACCATTTTATACCTTATCTTCTCCCTCATTTTCACTCTCAGCTGATTTTCTTGTTTCTTGTTTCTTCAAGAAAATAGAAGCCATCAGAATGAGACATCCCCATGTCCCCACCATCGCACTGTCAACCTCACATCTGCACTCATCTGCACTCATGTTCTCTGCCTTCATTTCTTTTTCTTAGAATGAACTGCCTGCACTTCCTGCAGAGTCCAAGCCCTCCTCTTAGGAAGTCGACCATCCTCTCTTGCCTGCCCAAGGACATCACACTGGCAGCTCTTCCCCCTCTCCTGCATTATCTGTTGGCCTTTCTGTGTCATACACATAGGCTCTATTTTTTCCCCATCTAAAAAAGAAACTCTTTTGACTCCAGGCCTCTCCAGCTACCACCCTACTTTTCTACTGCTCTTTAGAGAAAAACTCCTCAAAAGACTTATTCTCACATTTCTGCAGGATAACATCACACATTCTCCTAGTTCTATATTCTTTTACTAACTACTAATTTCTTTGTACCATATTTAGTTTTTAAAGAGCTTCTTTCTCTATAAATATTTCATTTCAGCGCCAGAGGTCATATCAGATGGAGAATGGCTGGTTGGTGGTTTAAAAGCGATTAAAAGAAGAGGAAAAGCAGCCAAATATTTAGAGAAAAGGCAAAGCCATTCCATTGCATCACCTTTGTTGGAGCATTTCAATTTGCTCTCTACCTTAGATGTGCTCTCTAGCCCACAGCTGAGCTAAAGGTATATTAAGTCTGTCTAACCGGGCTTGAAGGGAAGCTGGAAGACCATTTGTTCTTTTAAATCTCTTTAGTTTGCAATTGTCAGATTCAATTTTGAGGGGAAGAGTTCAGAGCATCATTGAAAGTAAAAAAAGATGGGGGAAAGTGATAGCCACATGATAAATTATGTCAAAGTCAAAGTCATCACCCTATGGCAATTTTTGCAACGAAGTATTTTTAGCACTGATAGCCAAAGGGTAGAGCATGTCACAGGGACACCTGTGTAGTTATGCATACTGGCAGGGTTGTAGAGGAACTATTAGAACCCCTGCCTTGTGTATCAATGGCATATTTTATCCATGGGCAGAATTAGCAGATAATATTCACTATACTGATTAGGAGAGAAGACAGTTTCATCTCCACACAGCTGGAAATGTGTCCTGCTTCAATGTCAATTTGTTTATGCTGTGGGCCAAGTCATGCCCCCGTATGCCTGTATTTTCACATCTCTAACAGATGTTAATTGCACTAGATTTGCTGTGCTGTACTTTCGATTAGTCAGAAGTTCAGCCTAATAAGTTATAACTCTGGGTTCTCACTGTGTTAAAGGGATGCTTGTCATTGTATTGTTTTGAAATTGTTTAAAAGATACAGTTAGGGAGGAATAGTCCTTGATTTTTTAAAACCCTTTTAAAGAAATGAGCGGGGCAATTAGAAAAACTGAAAACTTATGGACTTTTATTGTTTAATTTTTAATTACTACGAGAACATAATAGTCATGTATTCTTTCATTCTTTTTTTTTCTCCCTTCTTGTTTAAGTTAGGCCACAGTCCAGTTTACTTTACGTTTTTTTTTTCTTTCTTTCTTTTTCTTTTTTTTTTTTTTTGAGACAGAGTCTCACTCTGTCACCCAGGCAGGAGTGTAGTGGCGTGATCTTGGCTCGCTGCAACCTCTGCCTCCTGGATTCAAGCAATTCTCCTGCCTCAGCCTCCCCAGTAGCTGGGACTACAGCTGTGTGCCACCACACCCATATAATTTTTGTATTTTTAGTAGAGACAGGGTTTTGCCATGTTGGCCAGGCTGGTCTTGAACTCCTGATCACAAGTGATCCACCCACCTTGGCCTCCCAAAGTGCTGGGATTCCAGGTGTGAGCTACCATGCCTGGTCACTTTATTTTTATTTATTTTTTCTAATTTCAACTTTTGTTATGGATACAGGGGGTACATGTACAGGTTTGTTCCATGGGTATATTGCAGCAGGTATGGGCATAGTACCCAACAGGAGTTTTTCAACCCACAGCCTTCTCCCTCTCTCCCCCATCTATAGTCCACAGTGTCTATCATTCCTGTGTTTATGTCTATGTGTACTCAATGCTTAGCTCCCACTTATGAGAATGTGTGAGATTTGGTTTTCTAAACCCTGCACATGTACCCCTGTGTCTAAAATAAAAGTCGAAATTAGAGGAAAAAAAAAAGAGTAAAGACTCTGGTCTAACTTAAACAGGAAGAAAAAAAGAATTAAAAATTATATGACTATTATATGCCCATAGTAATCAAAAATTAAAAAATAAAACTTGTCCATAGGTTTTCAGTTTTGCTATCTAATTGCTCTGTTTCTATAAGAGGATTTGAAAAGATCAAGGACTATGCTTCCCTAATTGTATCTTTTAAACATTAAGTCACTTAGGGTAATGGCCTGCAGCTGCATCTGTGCTGCGCAAAGGACATGATTTCATTCTTTTTTATGGCTGCATAGTATTCCCTGGTGCAGATGTACCACATTTTCTTTATCCAGTCCACCATTGATGGGCACTTAGGTTGATTCCATGTCGTTGTTATCACGGAAGTGTTTCAACAAAACTAGGTGAAAAAATATCCCCTAGAATCCCAAGTACAAGGAGGAGAGGACAAACACCCGATACCACTGACCTGCATGGACTATATGTGGCGGCAAGAAGCAGAGGGAGGCAAGGGGGGTGACTGAAGAACCAGAGAAGGGGGGAACCCCAAACTATCCAAGAAGTACTCTGCAGAAAGCTTAAATATTGCCTGGAAATGGGCACTTTTATGAATTTCCCACTCTGCTAGGCTCAGTTTTAGATACTAGAGAGGCCACATTGAATGAAATGGGAAAGGTCTCTACTCTTACAGAGCCTATGTCCTAGAAAAGAAACATAGACAAATGATACCATTTCAGACACACAGATGTGCTGAAACAAAGGAAGGCAATAGAAGGAACCCACGTGGCTGGGTGAGGAAGTTCTGCTTTTAATGAGGAGGTGACATTTAAGCAGACAGGTGAGTGGATCTTAGCAGACCTGATTTAATAAATAGAATGATGAGGATAACTTCGTTGATTATTTGATCCATGATTGAACATTATTCACTTAAGTAGTTTATTCTCCTTTATTATCTCATCTTTCAAAATTTTCCTCAATACAATATCAAAGGTTGCCTGTATCCAAAATCAAAATGAGTAATTTTGATGACATAACTGTATGTGGCCTGATAAAAATTGTCCTTATTAAAATGAAGTCTGGAAGGGGTCCCAAGGTGGGTGCAGTGGTTCAGCCTTGCTGCCAAGGATCCAGCTCCCTGCAGTGGGTCGATGTAGACCCTCAGGTCTGTGTATTTTGGCAGAACGTGGTGGCCATGGTCAGGCATCAGCATCTCATGTGAGCATATCCTAATATTGGAAGGAAAACAAAGTTCGTCTCTTTTCTCTCTTGTCTCTTCTCTCTCTTAAAAAAAGATTTTAATGAAGAAATGTGCACACATTGTTAAGCATATACAGCTTGATATGTTTTCACCACTGAATGCATCCAGCATGCAAATCAAAAAGCAGAATATCATTAGTACCTAAGAAGTCTCCCATATGCCCCTTTTCAATGACTACCTTCTCCAAATGTAGTTAGTTGCATGATTTTAAGTTTCTAACATCTTAGATTAATTTCACCTATTTTAACTTTTTGAACTTTAAATGGAACTTCACACTATGTACTGTCTCATGTTGGCTTCTTTTACTCATTATGTTTGTGGGATTCACAGCCATTTTTGTGGGTAAATTATTTTTATTGCTATAGTATTCCATTGTCCATTCTACTTGATTTTATATATATATATATAATATATACATATATTTTCCTTTTAGAGATGGAGTCTCACTCTGTCACCAGGCTGGAGTGCAGTGGCACAGTCTCAGCTCACTGCAACCTCCACCTCCCGGGTTCAGGTGATTCTCCTGCCCCAGCCTCCCGAGTAGCTGGGACTACATGCACACACCACCACACCCAGCTAAATTTTGTATTTTTAGTAGAAACAGGGTTTCACCATGTTGGCCAGGATGGTCTCGATCTCTTGACCTCATGATCCACCCACCCAGGCCTCCCAAAGTGCTGGGATTACAGGCATGAGCCACCGTGCCCAGCCCATTCTACTTGGTTATCATTTTAAACAGTAACCAGTTTGGGATTATGAGTAGTGCTGCGGTGAGCATTCTAGTGCATGTCTCTTGGTGAACATATATACACATTTCTTTTGCATATATAGACAGTTTCAAGAGAGAAGACTTTATTGAAGTCCTGTATCTAATTTCCTCTCAAGTCTTCTTGGTCAACATTAGGTCACATGCCCTTCCTATTTGCAGTAGAATCTGGGAAAGAAAATATCTATGAATGTGCTGTTAAATGTTCAACAACTAGCTCTTAGCAGGAGGGTTGGGCAGGGGGAAGCAAGGAGAGGGTGGCTTGATGGGAAGAGGGCTGATTTGTAGCATTTGCAGTTTCTTGGTGTAAATACTCCCATCATGGCCAATTTTAAGCTACCAATGTTATATCAACCACATTGCAAAAACAGCTCTCATAGAATTAGTGTAAACCAGCTCCACGATACCACAGAAAATAGTTAATATTTTCACTTTTTATAATTGGAATTTGCCTCTGCCAGAAAAAAAAAGGAGGCTAGAGAGGGATAGGAAATGTTGTTCCACAGGCAATCAGTATTTTTCACAAATTATTGAGTTACTACCACAAATAAATTAATAAACTACTATCCTAACCCAAAGATTATTCTTATAAATTTTAGATTATTGGTGAAAGTGAAAACTGGCTTTTAGATACTGTTAAAATAGGCTAGATTTATACTGTGGTTTAAAAAAAAAAAACCCAAATTCTAGCAGTTCACACATAGGAGTTTATTTTTCACTCATGCAAAGTCCACTACAGGTCAAGAAACTCGCTGTTCTTCATGCAATGATTTAGCAACCCGGACAGCTCATTATTTCAACACTCAGTCTCCATGGTCACTGCTGGAGCGAAGGAGACAGGTGAGGGTTATACATGTGCTTGTAATACCTCCAGTGCAAAAGTGATTTATCAGTTCCACTCATAGGTCATTGCCTAAAGCTAGGTACTGGGTCCCTCCCAACTGCAAGGACAATTGGTAAATCTATGGGTATACGATGTACTATAAATGTCTCTGCCACAGAGACCATCCACTCAGAGCCATCTGTTATTTTTTAAAGGTCCTAAAATGTGCCTTTAAACATATTTAATTCTATGCATTTCCACCCTCACATATATCCCGTTACTCTAGAAAAATAATCACAACTGTATTCACGGTTATCCACCAGTAATGCATTATCTCAGAAAATAGAAGAAACTGTTTCTTAAGCAATAACAGAATCAATCCTAATTAAGACTCTTTTCTATATATGAGTTAATTGGCTTTTATATTGGACTCTAATCTCCAGTATAGGTAATACCTTCAGCCATAATGCTTATTTTACAATCACCATAGTAATAATTGATGTAGGCAAGAGTCATCAACAGATGCTAAAACCACTGGGCTAAAGGTCACTGAGAAAGAGAATATTTACATAGGCTTCAAAGTGTCACCCACAGAGTATTTATTACTTACAAAGGGGAAAAGGTTGCATTAAAATGGAGAGATTTGGCAGACATTGCCTCTTCCAATTGATCAAATTTAATATTGCCAATAATGGGGCAAACTAAAACCATGTGCCCCATACGATACACTGAGAAAGGGACCTAATGTCATCTATACAGTATGCCTACCAACACTGTTAAATATGAACATACTCTGAAGAAAAAACTCAGACAAATCCTAATTTAGAACTGTTTTGAAAAATCTCAGCTGTACTCTTTTAAAATGTCAATGTCATGGAAGCCAACACAGTGTCCTTGATGAAAGGAGATCAAGAATAATGATGACTAAATGCAGTGTGTGATTCTGGTTCAGATCCTGGAAAATGAAACTATAAAGGACATTATTGGTTTAGGGTGGAGATTTTGATTATAGACTATATATTTGATAATAATATTGTATCAATGTTAAATTTCCCAAATGCAATTAGTATGTCCTAGTTATACAGGAGAATGGGTTTGTCTTATGAGAAATGTGTTGATTAGTGGTGAAGTGTCATACCTGCAGATACGTTCAAGTGATTCAGAAAAAAAAGATATGCGTATATTTATATGTGTATGTGTGTGTAAGTATATGTGTAATTATATGTACATATAAACACAATATACACACATACAGAGAAAGCAAATGTGGCAAAATGTTAATCTTTGAAGAATCTAGGTGAAGGTTGTCTGGGCATGAATTCTTCTACTCTTGCAACTTTTCTTCAGTTTGAAATGTTTCAAAATAAAAAAAAAAATGGGAAAACACTGTTTGTTCCATTTTTCCTGCAGTTTTGCAACTCAATTCACTCTGTCATATTTTGTTAAAACATCAGTCTTATTGGGACCAACTTCATTGTGTTGCTTAATCTGCACTGTTTAGTCATCAGATGAGAGTTGAGCTTCAAGATTCTTTTTTCTTTTTTGTTTTTCATTTAACAGCTTATTAGTTTATGTGTCTGTATCAGTTAGGATAAGCTAGGTTTTTTAAAAGCTACTTTTTTGCAGTATAGTTGACATGTAAAAAGCTATACATATTTAATGTATACAACTCAGTGAATTTGGGGGTAAGTATACACCTGTGAAGACATCGCCACAATTAAAGACGTAGGCATATCCGTCAACTCCCAAACTTTCCCCTCACCCTGCCCCTCTTATTATAATTTCATGTGTGTGCATGTGTGTATGTGTGATAAGGACACTCACATTCTACCCTCTTGGTACGATATAGTATTATTAACTATAGGTACTATGCTACATAGTAGATCTACAGAACCTATTTATCTTGTATAAGTAAAACTTTGCGCCCTTAACCATTGCTTCCCCATTTCCCCTTCCCCTCAGCCCCTGGCAATCAGAATTCTACCTTCTGCTTCCATGATTTTGCCTACTTTAGATTCCACATATAAGTGAGATCATACAGTATTTGTCTTTCTGTCTCTGGCTTATTTCACTTAGCATAATGTCCTCTAGATTCATCCATGTTGTTGCAAATAGCAGGATTTGTTTCTTTTTTTAAGGCTGAAAATATTTCATTGTATATGTACACCACAGTTTAAAATCCACTTTCCTGTTCATGGGCATTTAGGTTGTTTCCATATCTTGGCTACTGTGAATAATGCCACAGTGAACAAGGGAGCACAAGTATCTCTTCAGCATCCTGATTTGAATTTCTTGGGATAAATACCTAGAAGTGGGATTGCTGGGCCACATGGTAATTCTATTTTTAATTCCTTGAGGACCTTCCCTTACTGTTTTCCATAATGGATGTACTAATTTACCTTCCCATGAATGGTGTACCAGAGTCCCATTTTCTCTACATCTTTACCAAAACTTATTATTTGTTGTCTTTTTTATAGTAACCATTCTAACAGGCATAAGGTGATATCTCATTGTGATTTTGATTTGCATTTCTCTGATGATTAGAAATGTCAGGCACCTTTTAATGTAGTAGGCCATTTGTAAGTCTTCTTTGGAGATATATCTGTTCGGGTCCTTTCTGTGCCCATTTTTAAATCGGGTATTTGTTTTATTTTATTTTGCTATTGAGTTGTCTCAGTTTGTTATAGATTTTGGATATTAACACCTTATCAGATATAAGATTTGCAAATATGTTCTACTATTCCATAGGTTATCTTTTCACTTTGTTAATTATTTCCTTTGCTGTGCAGAGGCATTTTAATTTGATGTAGTCCCATTTGTTTATTTTTGCTTCTGTTTCCTATGCTTTGGGTGCTATATCCAAAAATTAACTGCCAAGACCAATGTCAAAGAACTTTTTCTCTGTGTTCTTCTAGGAGTTTTATATCTTCAAGTGTTACATTTAAGTCTTTAATCCATTTTAAGTTGATTTTTTTGTGTGGTGTAAGAGAAGGGCCCAATTTTATTATTTTATATATGAATATTCAGTTTTCCCACCACTGTTTATTGAAGAGGCTGTTCATTCCCCTTTTTGTATTCTTGGTGCCCTTGCCAACAATTATTTGACTTTATATGCGTGGGTGTGTGTCTGGGTTTTTCATTCTGTTCAATTGGTCTATGTTTTTTTTCTTTTTAAATTTTCCTGTGCAAAAGAATTATCAACAATTTATATGACTACTCTATATTTAAGGAGGTGGAGTATGACTCCCAGTCCATTTTTAAAAATTTAAGGTATGCATTTAAAATATACAATGTTATGGGAGATGTATAGATGGTAAAATGATTACAATAGTGAAGCAAATTAATATATACTTCATCTCACATAGTTACCCACTTATGTGTCTATTTTTATGCCAGTGTCATGCTGTTTTGATTACTATAGCTTTGTAATATAATTTTAAATTGGGAAGTATGGTGCCTCCATCCTTGTTCTTCTTGCTCAAAATTGCTTTGGCTATTTGGGGTCTTTGTGGTTTCATATGAATTTTAATACTGCTTTTTCTACTTCTGATGTTAAAAATTGCATCTATAGATTGTTTGGGGTAGAATGAACATTTTACCAATATGAATTATTTCAATCCATGAACACTGAAGATCCTTCCATTTATTTACATATTCTTTAATTTCATCAGTGTTCTGTAGTTTGTGTACAGATATTTCAAGAGCAGGGATTCTTAATCATCACCACCTGATTCTAAAGGGGCCTGTAAAACAGGAAAGAGCCCACCCAGAAGCAGAGATGACTTTCTGTGTTTTTGGATTGGACATTCAGTTAATACAGCATCATGCCTGGAAGATAATATTTATTTTTCCTTGAAAAACAGTGGGATCAGGAAAGCAAAGCTAAAGATAACTTTCTCCTTTTAAACTTCTGTTGGGTTAGATTAGCCTGTGGTATTAGAGAAAAAATGTATTTGTCTACTCTGAAATGACACTAGTGATACTTTATATGCTTATGCTGTAAGGAAAGCTACTTAGCATAATCTGTAGTGTTAAATGAATGTACTGCCTTCTTAGAACAGGCCCTGTAATTTTGTGAGTAGAGTACCAATGTTTCACTTTGGGAGGCTGAGGCAGGCAGATCACTTGAGGTCAGGAGTTTGAGACCAGTTTGGCCAACATAGTGAAACCTTGTCTCTATTAAAAATACAAAAAAATTAGCTGGGCATGGTGATGCATGCCTGTAGTTCCAGCTACTCAGGAGGCTGAGGCACGAGAGAATCACTGGAACTTGGGAGGTGGAGGTTGTAGTGAGCTGAGATCGTACCATTGAACTCCAGTCTGGGTGACAAAGTAAAACTCTGTCTTAAAAAAAAAAAAAAAAAAAAAGAATATAAATGTCAGATGAATTGATATAGATGATGAACTTCAAAAAGAAGCTAAACTCAAATATACACTTTTTTCTCAACCATCAAAAACTTGAAATTCTCTGTTGAGAACTTCTGGGATCTTTTCTAACCATTCTGTCAGGAGCAGCTCAATAGATTTGTAGAATTAATGTTGACACTTCACGCCTTTTATGAGTCCCTATCCAAATGGGAGAACAGCAGATTTATATCAGACAGTTTTGCTGAGAATTGAAAACAAGAGCCATTTTTTGGCTGTTAACCAGAATGAATTGTTGATCAAGTCGATCATTTAGCCCTCAATACTGGAATTCTTGATGAATAGCATGGACAACTAAATGATAAAGTTTCAAGATTTTTTCACTATTTTGTCATTGTCCTAGAAGTCTGGAATGAGCTTTTTAAGTTTCTGTCTCTCTTTGTTTTTGGTTCTCATTTTTGACATCCCCCCACAAAACAAACTAGTCCTTCAGTTATTGAAAGCCATTATGATTTGCAGTGTATATGTCTCATGTTGCTATAACACTCTGGTGGTCACAGCTACCCAATAACATCACATGGGAAGGACAGCTACATGGTTCAATTTAATTACAAATATTTACACACTTTCAATATAAGCCCTGGAAAAAATTAGTGTAGGGGGCCCCCTCCCAGTAGGATAGCAGCTTATCATAGCTCAAAGCTGTATTCTTTCCTAAAAGGTTTTATTTGACTAAATGGCTGACAGGCGGATATTGAATAGAGAATGAGATGGTTGGTATATGTTACGACTTGAATGTAACCCTAGACACAGAGTTTAAAATAGTCTCCTGGTGTCTTATAGGGACTTGTTCCCCATGACCCAACATTCCTGAGACCAGGCAACATTCTCTTCTTGCCTCCAGGGAGTCATTTCTCAGCTGGGTTTGGGTAAACATTGTGGGTTTCAAAAGAGCCCCATGCGTGGGACCAGGAGAGCCTCCTTTTTCGACCTTGCACCACAAGCATCACCAACTACTCAAGATGTAACATTGTTCAGAGCAGGGCTACTCAAAGTGAAGATCCCTTTCCTTCACCTGGGAGCTTGATAGAGATGTAAATTCATGGACTCTTCACCTACAGACTCTGAATCACTGGGGTGGGGCCAGAAATCTGTGTTTTAACAAGCTCTCCCTTAAATTCTGTGAAATATCACAACTTTAGATTTCCCATAGGTGTGAGGCAATAGCAGACATTAGCTGAATACTTCTCAGAAGATGATCATGATCATCTGTTCACCTTGCCAAATAAAAGTTTCCCATAAAGCGAACAGATGAACTTATCTATAGGATACGATAAGAAACAGGTTCTGACAAATGTAAATGTGCTACAAAGTAATTTTATTAAAACATGGTGTTATCAGATGTTTAGCAGTGAAAAGAGATAGTAAAATTAAAAAGCACAGCTACATTCTGCATCATATTACATAACTCGGTACCCTTTCAATTAGTATTTTTTCTGGATTTGTTATCTTGTAGGACATAGTGTCAAGTGAAATCTTCCTTATTTGATTGTGTTCTCATATTGAATGCTTGCTTGCTTTCTCAGTAAGAGTTCCTAGGAGCCAAGCAAAGATTACATTAGTGCGTAATTCCTCCAGGGACTGTGTTGTGGCTGGAGTCACAAGGGGTTCTGTCCCCTTTGGAGAGTAGCCCTGGAACTACACTCAGTGGGCTCTGAAACCTGAGTCCCAGGGCCTGTTTTGTTGGTAAAAACTTTGCTGCCTTTCTTTTCCTTAGACCATGGCCTCCAGGAAGAAGACAAAGTAGACAATTTATAAAGAAGGGAGCCTGTGGATGTCATAGAGGCATTTCTTATCCTTACTGGGGCAGGGACATAAATAGAACACATTTTATTTCTATAAGCTGCTATGTTCATTTTAGTTACCACACATTTAGTGGTGAACTGGTAAATATTTAACAACCTACACTCCAAGGGGGAAAGCCCCGAATTTTAGCATTGGCAAGTTTTCAAAATCTACATACCATGGCCAATTTCAAGCTACCAATGCAATGTCACAAAGTCACTGTAGTGGGGCTGAAACAAGAGGCTGGCATTGTCTGTCACTATTCTATGCGAGCTGCCTTCAGCATACCACTACCCAAAGTACTCCCTTCCAGGTACTCACTGAGATAGAAGATGGGAATTGAGCTAGCCCATGGCGGGCATGGATAGGAAGGAGAAATCACTATTGTTGCACAGGCTTGGCATGTGGAGAGATCTGTTGGTGTTCAGTACAGGAGAAAACATGCATGTGTTTGATGCCACTCCCTTCTATGCTAATGTTTTGGCCACCTGTGTTGGGGAGGTAAAATGCTGGACTCTATGCTTCTGTTAACAGCACGATGAGTTTGCCACAAGCATAAGGCTAAAAAGGACATCCATACCTCAGATCTTCAGATAAATGACTTAGCAACACTATTATTCCCTGCTAAGGCTGCCTCAAGAGCAAAAGCAGGCATGCACACAATTCTTTGTTGCCCTAGAAAGTATCGCATACATTTGCTATCATAGGAAAGCATTAAAAAGCTTGCAATCCAAATAAGGCTATGAAGTAGCTCCCAAGGGCAGCATAACTTCTGAAGCAAACTCCTTCTGCAAAGAATCTTGTTATTTATATACCAAGAGCAACAAACATCCATTTTTACTTTTGTCTGTACCTGAATTCAACATTTGATTGTTCTTGTCACTGTGGGGCTTGGCGTCTAAAACACTGTAATGACAGGTAATGCAGGGTGAAATAATAAAGAGTGGGTGCATTTTATTCTATTACTACCAAAGTATTTTGAAAGAAGAGGTAGAGAATTCAAGTAGAAGTTTAAAAATAGAACAGCATGAAGGAGATCAGTATACATGTGCATAAAAGTGTTCTTGGAAGACCTGGAATATGGAACATTTCATTAACGTATTCATCAGTACATGGTTGTTGAAATCAGGCCATTTTATGAGGGAGAAAATGTTGAAGCGCCTGACCTAAGGATTCAAGTCCATGCTGAAATATGACAAAACCCTCTACTGAATCTCAGAATCTCAAACTCTGGTATTTCCTTGAAAAATCCAGAGCTTCCCAAACAAAATCAAAGAAGAGGACGGAGCTTTAAAGTCTTACTAAAGACGGGGCTGAGTGGAAACCAATAAAATATCTAGAGTGGGGTTAAAGTCTGTATTTGATCTGATTAAATCTAACTTTTATATTTTCTTTTTATATTCATCATATTTTATTTTCAACCTATCTTGGATAAAGCAGGAAAATAGGTCTGATAGTCATAAGGATATCCCTACACTTCAGCTTTAAGAAGTTGTTAGGTTTGGCTGGGCGTGGTGGCTCACGCCTGTAATCCCAGCACTTTGGGAGGCCGAGGTGGGTGGATCACGAGGTCATGAGATCGAGACCACGGTGAAACCCCGTCTCTACTAAAAATACAAAAAATTAGCCAGGAATGGTAGCGGGTACCTGTTGTCCCAGCTACTCGGGAGGCTGAGGCAGGAGAATGGCGTGAACCCGGGAGGCGGAGCTTTCAGTGAGCCGAGATCATGCCACTGCACTCCAGCCTAGGCAACAGAGCGAGACTCCGTCTCAAAAAAAAAAAAAAAAAAAAAAAAAAAAAAAAAAAAAAAAGTTGTTAGGTTTATGAAGACTTGTAATAAAACTCCTTGATGAATTAATTAAAAGATGTGGAATATATGTAATAGAGGTGGTTTTTTTTTTTTCATATTGTCTTAATTTGGGTTGTTCCACAAGTAAACCTTGAGAAAGCATTCTAACACTTTATTGAGGAAGTAACCCCAGGAAATACCTAGGAGAGGAGAAATGAGACAGGGAAGGGAAAGAATTCTGTGAAAAGTGTGTTTTCAAAAGTGAGTTGCCATTATGGACAACTGGTGCTCAATCCTACTGGGGAACTCTAGGAGACATTGTAGAACATGCCCCTGAATTGTCCCAAGCAAAAGGCAAGAAAGCTGGTGTAACCAGTAGCTCTTTTTCTGCCATCAGTTAAAAACTGTTTCCAGAATCATGAACTGTTTGACACTACTGACTTGCCTTGCACTAGGGCTAGGTGTGTTCCTAGAGTAAGATAAAAGCCCTCTGGGTAATAAGTAACAGATGTTTGCAGTAAGGGGCCTTTGCTGTGTAGAGAGAGGACATGCCTTAGTTCAGCACTGTCCAAAAAATTTAATGTGAGCCACTAACGTGAGCTACATATGTTGTTTTAATTTTTTCAGGAGCCAATTTAGATGTAAAAAGACACAAGAGAAATTAATTTTAATAATATATTTCTTAACCCAGTACATCCCAAATATCATTTTCACATGTAGACAATGTAAAAAGTGTTAATAAGGTATTTTACTTTTGTCCCAGAACTTTGAGATTTGGTGTGTATTTTACAACACATTTCATATTTCAACAGATGAGCCACTTTTCAAGTGCTCAACAGCTGCCGAGATAGGGGGTGGGGGTATGTGGCTACTGTATCAAACAGTGCAGTTGTAGGGGAGTGCACCTGTGCTTGCTTTGCTATTTACTGGATTTGGGGCATGTGTCCCAATTACCCTCTGGGCTACCCTGAAGTCCAGCTCCACCAATGCATCAGAGAACCAGATACGTAGATACATTTTTTGGCTCAACCAATGCTTTACTTTCTCAACTTGATTGTGCTCCTCTCATTTCTGAAGACATAAAACCTGGAAGATGTTATCTTCCACATATTTTATAGAATATTAACATTAGTATTTTGAAAACTGACATTTTCAGTGTCTTCACAAATGCATTGCTGCTGTTTTTATTAGTATAAGTTTGGGATTTAATTAGCACAAATTCGGTCCTCACTTACTCTCTGTTTCTCCCTTCACCCACCAAATACTTATTGAACACTTCCTGTGGGCCAGCACAGGCCCTGTGACCCCTCAGTGATGAAACAAAACCCTGTCTTCATGGAGCTATGTTTCCGTGATGGGGAAGGCAGACAGTAAACAGAATACCATATCCATATATAAGAGCCATGAAGAACAAGTTCTTGGCAAATTGTTTCTGCAATGAGTTGCCAGGCTTTCTGCAATGGGTTGCCATCTTACTTTAATCAAACGCCATATGGAAAAACAAACAAGTTGGATAGTGGTTATTGGTTTTAAAAGAGGATTTCTCACTTTTTAGTGCGTTTCATCTCAGGGTTCCTTTCATGAGAGCCTTGATTTGGATTCTTGCTTTGAACTCATTTACAGGAGACTTTTTAGGAACTGAACTGAATTATAAAATGAGTTGAACTGTGTCTGGTTAAGAGGGTTGTGTACACACACTGCCGTATTTTGCATCTCTGCATGCCTAATTTAAGGGCAGCTCACACGCCTAATTTAAGGGCAGCTCACACCTCTTCCCCACAGGCTGTCAGATGCATGGCTGAATCACGGTTTGTGTCATCTTCATGGCATAAACTTTACAGACCTTTGAAAACTAGCTGCCAGCAGGGCAGGTCAAAGACTCTGTCTTTGCATATCTCCAGTGGAACCCTATGAGGCATTTATTTGAGTTGCTAATGTGAATGAGGCTGTGATCTCTCTATTAATTAAGTCTGTTTTATTCATTGGGTGAAATGTGAAAGCATTTAATAATTTAAAGACTTGATGTTTTCAAAGCAGACTTTTGAGGTTCAAGACACTAAAAAAAGGTTAACTTGAAGCAATGGCACTTGCAAAGATTTTACTGCAGCTGATTGCACATGCAGGATATTTCTGGAGTCATATATTATGCCAGAAAGATTCTTTCAGGAGGATTTAACTGCCTGAGTATAATAAGTAGGGTGTTTTATTACATAATAATTGCCTTTAATGGGTATGGGTATTTCATTTGGCTATTGAAATCATGCTAATGTAACTGTAATTGAAAAGATTACATTTACTTTTTAAACATCTTTGTTAACACATCAGATTGGGTCAGCTGATGCAGTCCTTAAAATCATATGTTTCATTTTCACAGATTTAATTTTCTGGGATATATTGCCTCTTGAAACTTTTTAAGACATTTCCCGATAGACAAAGATAGTTGAGTTCCTTTCTATATAACTTATTGAAGCTGCCTTTGCAAAAATTTCAACACGGAGAAAATTGTGACAGTGAAAGAAATCTGACCTAACCAACTCCATCTTCCTTGTAACCTCCAAACTGTCCTTATTCATTCCTGGACACGGGCCTAACTTTGGGAGGAACTTAGTTTATAGTCTAACTTTGAAACAAAGATGATAATAACCCTTTTCTAAAACAAACCTCCTTCTTGCCTATGAACCAGACTGCCTTTGTAGGACTCATAAATTAACCACAAGATTATAAATTATGGTTTAGGTGTCATGAAGCTAGAGGCCACAAGATTCTAAACCTCCCCAGTTGCTCCTAGGGATAACACGTCTCTATCGTCAAACCTAAGACTGGTGCTCAAGATATTTTTCAGACCTCGCCCTCAATGGATCACCTGGCGCCACCCAAATCAGTAAACTAGTTCATCTGGTCTTGTGGCCCCACCCAGGAATGGACTGAACAGAAGAGGACAGCTTTGATGCCCTATAATTTCATCTCCAACCCGACCAGTCATCGGTCCCCACTCCCTGGCCCCCTACCCACCAAAATCATCCTTAAGAAACCCCAGTCTCCAAATTTTGGGGGAAACCGATTTGAGTAACAATAAGGTGAATTAAACTTTTTCTCTATTGCAATTCCCCTGTCTTGATAAATCCATGGTTGTATTAATATCTGGGCAGCGGGCAAAATGAACTCATTGGGCAGTTACATTATTTCCTGGTTTTCAATGGTTGCCAAAAAAGAAAAAACTGACGCTGACTATCTTAAGCAAAAATAAACTTTCTGGAAAGCTGTGGGACTGGGAGAATTGATCAGAGCCTTGAGTACCAAACTTTGCAAAAAGGCATCTTAGGTAGGAGCCCCTAGATGCAGACCTGAGATGTAGATTCTTTGTGCAAATGACTTACTGAGGGAATGCTCTCTGGAGAAAGCTGTAAAGGAGTGAGGGAAGCTGGATAGGCAGGAAGAGAAGCCAAGCACAAAATAAGGGTTCAGGTGAAGTCTAGCCTCTGGATCCATGGGGCGCATTGGAGTTTAAATAATAACATCAGAGAATTGTTTCACTGTGAGGCTAAGGGCAGCCTCGGTTTGCTCCTGTGTCAGTCAGTCACTGGCTGTGGACTGCCCCTGGGTGGAACATAACCTGCAGGTAGCAGTATGCACATACAGTGGCTTACTGGGGCTGTGAGGGCAGGGGTGAGGGAACCAGATTTGTAGCACTTGCCAATTTCCATGGTGTAAATACTCCCACGTTGGCCTATTGCAAGCTACAAATGTGAAGTTACTAAATGTGGAGTTGGGAAGAAGTGTGCATAATACACTCTTGAGAGCCAGTCTGAGCTGGATTTAGCAAGTCACTTCTCCCAGGCATCTCCTAGAGATGGGGCTCCTTTCTGATAAGGGCAGTTCTTTGGAGTATGGAGGCAACTGTAAGGTTTTAGCAGCCAACACTCACAGCAGCTGGGGATGGGTGCACTGGGCCACTAAGGAAGATCCAGGAAACTATGAGGGGCTGACTTGTCCTCAGGGATCATGGTGAACCTCAGTAGCAGCAACTCCCACAGCTGCTGGCCTCCTCCTTTGTTATCTGTTAACTGCTCTTGCATCACTCACTCAAAAATTCAAAATTCAAAGTCCTGAAAGAAGGGCAAATTTGATTCTGCCTAATGTATCCTCTGGTTGTACCAGGAAAATCTGAGGGAAGATTTGGTCCATTGTGCTTCGTGTTAGAAGGCAAGCACTAACTTCCACCGAAACCACATAATATGAGGAGAATGGTGATTCCCAAAAGGGAGACTGGGAACTCTTACTGATGGGAAGTGGAGGCTGCATAGCATCAATAGCAAATATTTACTCCATATGGATAGAGGTTGGCAGAATTGGAACAAAAAGAACTAACATTTATTGAGGTTTTTTGTTTGTTTTTGCTTTTTGAGACAGGGTCTCCCTCTGTCACCCCGGCTGGAGTGCAGCGGCATGATCATAGCTCACTGCAGCCTTGAACTCCTGGGCTTACAGGATCCTCCTGCTTCAGCCTCCTGAGTAGCTGGAACTACAGGCATGTGCCCTCATGCCTGACTAAGTTTTTAGTTTTTTATAGATGGGGGAGTCCCACTTTGTTGCCCAGACTGGTCTCAAACTCCTGTCCTCAAGCCATCCTCCTGCCTCAGCCTCCCAAATTCTGGGATTAAATGCATAAGCCACCATGCCCAGCTTGGGTATTTTTTTTTACTTCAACATCAGTACTACTTCTTTTCCAGCAACTGTTTAGCTATTCCGTATTCTGTGGCAGAAATGTTGGTTGCTTCCCCACCACACTTTCTTCCAAAACTTCCTTCTTGATGGCAAAATCCTGATAACTAACATTAAAAAAGTTAAAATGCTAGCTATTGATTTTTCCAGCACCCTTACAGAGCACAGGCACATGACTCAATTCTGACCATGGGTCCTGAGGGGAGGTCTTTTGGGAGGTGCATGTTCTAGGACAGATTTGTCTCCCTTATGAAAAGAGAGATGGATAAAGGGAAAGTCCAACCTCTTTTCTTCCTGCTTTGAGTGACGTCATGTTAGAGCATGATGCTTGGAGTTGTGGCAGCTGTCTTGCGATAATGAGAAAGAACCCAAAGAAATCACAGAAAAGCTGACTTGTAGCCCTGACACTGTATTGTTAGTTTAACTCTGAAACCTCATCTTTTTTGGTGTTATTGTTCCATGAAATCTTAAAAACTTCTATTGTTTACTTTTTTGGATTGGGGGCTCAGTTACTTGATATACTTATTCTATATCATTTACTTTTCACAATATGCTGGGAGGGATATATTTTTATTTTTCTTTCACATATGTGAAAAGTGAGGCAAAATCATTAAGTAACTTGACTGAGGTCTGTAAGACATTCAAACTTTTGTCTGACTCCAAAGTCTACACCAAGCAGGTTTTCTAAATATCAATAACATTTCACATTTACCATGTTCTGTATGATGCTATCCTCTGTCAGTTCTTTTTTTCTGCTTTGATTCTACTGACATCCAATCAGTTACTGCAGTGAAACCTGAGTTATTCAGAAGTTATTCTCATGGAGATCCCAGGCTAGAGGTAAGGATTACTTCCTGTTAGCAAGAAAACCATCTCGGAAAGTAGGGAAACAACCAATGAATATCAAATTCCATTAGAAGAGTTCTAAACGAGAGTGCAGTGGCCACTCCCAACTCGAGCTGTGATTAGCTGTGACCCAGGTGGGAGAAAGGCTGATTCATGGATGAGAGTTTCAGGTTCTAGTGTGGCATGGTCTTCACTGCTCAGTACTTCTCGGTGTTCTTGAAGAAACGGTTAAGGTAAGGAAGTTCTGGTACTTGATGAGAAAGCTCTCACTTTTATAGAAAATTCAGTGCTCCAGAATGGCAAAGTAATTACTCAGTGACGCCAGCATTTGGAAGGTTTCTTGTACCTGAACACAAATTCTGTAATTGCCACCTTCTCCTCTGAGTTTTGCTCTTGGTTATGTTTTCATTGCAGACTTAAACATTTCTCTTTTCTTTTCTACAGTAGTCCAGATTATTTAGGTAGAAAGCAGAGCAGCAGTTACTCCCTCTGAGCACATGCCCAAATATGGTATTAAAACAACTTTAGGTAACATCGGTGATATGACAGTTGTTAACATGAAAATGAAAAGACATTGGAAAAGGCATTGTCAAGCACATGATGGAAACATCTGGGGCTCCGTGTTTGAGTCACACGGAGAAGATATTCAAAGGAGAGTGTGATTTTTACGTGCCCGCTCCCCCACGAGCTGAGGGTACAGTAGTGTCCCCTCTCACCCCCTACATCCTAAGATTAGAATGTGGCTCCTTTTTCTTCATGCCCTTTCTTTCTGCCTTTCTTTGGGAAAGTTGGCAAGAATCTAACTTTTCCTCAATTCCTTTTTGTTTATTTCATGGGATTAAACTAATACTGATACTCAGTTTAGACTGAGACCTAGACTAGAGTGAGACTTTGAGATTTAACTTTGGAATTTTCCTTGGCTTTATGTTGTATCCCATGTAAATTATTGATGCATGGGAAAGGTAAAAGACTGTGAGCCTGCCTATTTTCTAGGCATTATGCTAGGTGGAATGTGGTGGGGGGGGACCCTAATAAACACAGGGTTCTTCCTTTGTGGATATGCGATGTCAGAGTTGGGACATTCGTTGATGCTATACTATTTTTAGAGATGAGTAAATTATGTTGCAGGGAAAGGAAGTGAGCTGGTCAAGGGCACGTTATGACCCAAGTGCTTGTCTCTCTGGTCTTCTTCCAGTGTTCTTTCTCCTGCAACAGTCTACAGATGAGCACCTACTTGGGATCATGTTTTCAGTAGGCTTTGACAAAATATAAGAAATATATTTTGCTCTTCGTTAGCTTTTTGATTAGGATTTCCCTTGATGGGGTATCACATTTCATACAATGGTGGGATTAGGAGAGGAACATGAGTATGAGTGAGCGTGTGTGTATGTACAATGTCCTTGCTTGGTAACATAAGAAGTTAAAACTGTATGTTATTGGCCCCAAGAATTAAGAAAAAAATACTCCTCTGTGAAACTCTATATACACTCCAGCATTCTTACTTGGCATTATCAATGTGACACTTAAATAATAGGAATTTATCATAAAGTTCATTATCAGAAGTCTTAATATAGACCCAACCTCAAACAATACATTACACTATATGCTCAAGTAGCATGGCCTTTTTCTGATGATAATAAATCTTAACCAAGAAAACAAATGCAAACTTTCTTAAGTAGGGTATTGGACTTTTATAAGTTATATAGAGTAAACATACTTGATTCTTTACTTTCCCGTTGTGACAATAGATTATTGCTATGTAACACACAACTTCAAAATTTAGCAATTTAAAACAACAAGGATTTATGTCGCTTATTGGTCTGCAGGTTGTCTGGGGAATTATTGTGCATCTAGGCTGAGCTGGGTTGTTGCCAGCTGGTTGGCTCATGTGTGTGAGGTCCGTTGGAGATCAGCTTGGAGTTGGCTGGTCTGGCTTGCCCTCTTCTCAGATGGCTAGAACTTCTGGGATAACTGAGGTCATTTTCTATGTAGTCTGTCATATTGCAGAAGGCTTGTTCTCATGCCAGTGATAGGGTTCCAAGCGAGAGTGGAAGCTGCAAGGCTTCTTGAAGCCTAGCCTCAGAAATTTTGGGGTGCTTCTGCCTCCTTCGATTGGTCAAAGCAAATCACATATCCAAGCCTAGATTCAAGTCATGGGGACAACAGCTCCACCTCTTGATGGGAGGGGTTGTGAGGTCACATTGGAAGGGCTTGGATACAAGGAGGGATGGCAAAATGTGGTCATTTTTGCAGTCTGCCTCATGCTGATTTCCTTTGTTAAATCAGTAATTCTTACATGTTTTATCATTCAATTTCCTTAGTCTTATTTTTAAATGTTTTTAATTGATAAGTACATATTTATGGGCCATGTGTGATATTTGATGCATGTATACAATGTGTAATGATCAAATCAGAGTAATAGGATATATACCACTTCAAAAATTTATCATATCATTAAATTTTTTAAAACATTCATCTACCTCTTACCGCTGCTAATCCAAGCTACCATTATCTCTCCCCTGCTAGACCACAGTAACTCGGTAACTTATCTCCCCACTTCCACTCTTGGCCATCCCTAATCTGTTCTTCACACAGCAGGCATGATGATCTTTTGAAAATATAAAAAAGTTTCTGCTTCTTGCTCTTAGAATAAATTTATGCTCCTTTCTGAGGCCTAAGAGTTGCCATAGTGATCTGCCCCTTGACCAGCTCTAGCTGGTATTACCTGTGTCCTTAGAAGTCCTGGAACCTAACGAGCCCCTTCTGTTTCAAGGACTTTATGATTGCTCGACCCTGCCTCTGGCATGTGCCTTCTGCAACTTTTCATATGATTTATTTCTTTTCCTACAACCAGATCTTCCTGAGCCACCTATGTCAAACAGAACTCCCCTGATTACTTTCCACAGTGTAGCTTTGTGTACTTCCTTCACAATACTGTTCAGTTTGTCAATTTGCATGTTTATTGCCAATCTCTTCCACCAGACATGTGCTTCATCAAATCAAACACAATATCTATCTCAAGACGTTTGGTCATTTACCAAAAAAAAAAAAAAAAAAAAAAAAAAAAAAAAACCCAGCGTCTGATTATGCACATCATTGCACACATTAGTTGCTAAGTAAATGTTTGTTGATGTCTTACAGAGCAGACTCCCTACATGAAATTTTTACTAAAAACAAAACAGGAATCCTTGTAAGCTTTCCTTTTAAAACGGGTTTTTTATTTCCACATTTTCATAGCAACATCATAAGTATTGATCATGACAAATGGTCTTTTGTTCTGGAAATAGAATTGGTATGGTCCAAGGAGTTAAAGGCAGATGTCTTTGATGCTGTGTATATAGTGATGACACTTACAAAAGAAGTGTATTAGTCCATTGCTTACTTGATACAACGTAAGCAAACATTTTCAGAAAGGGGTCTTTGCTAGAAAAAGGCCTCAGTGTTCAGAGCCTCATTTTCCAAATGGAGAAGAAAGTACTGTAAAATTGAATTTTTTTCATGCTTCAGAGAGAAATGAAATCTCTCCATCATGAAAAATGGGTATCAGGTGCTTTGGATTTCCTTTTATCAGCTGCTGATCGGAAGAGATGAGGAGAGAGAAGCAAGCTAATGAAGAAACCAGTCGTTTCAAAGACAGTTGTATTGTAGGAATCTTTGTGATTGTTAATTAGATGATGGCCTTGGGAAATATATTGTGAGGGAGAGAAATGGAGGAGGAAGTTGAATATTGCAAAGCCTCTCCTGAGATGGAAAACATCTGAACGTGTTTGTGCTAAAATGTTTTGAGTCATAAGAACTACATTTTGAATAAGACATAGTGTTTTGAAGACACTAGAGGACCCTTTACCTCATGGGTTCTGTATTCATTAGTAATGATTTATATCTATACAGTAGTAATTATTCATGTAATCTCTTAGCATGAGTAATTTGGAAACACGTTGCAGTGCACATTTGTAATTTTGGGAAGCTACCAAATATCTGCAATCCCTTTTCTAGCTGGGAGAACTCCTTGTTTTGGGAGTCTGCAGAAGCCAAAAATGCCCTACACTGTCAACTTTCTTTGTAGCTAGGGCACAGACATGTGGCCTGGGCTTGGGAAATCAGATAAACCTACTCTAGACTATGTTCTAAAGAAGTGGAGCAGGAGAGAATCCATTTTATTGGTGGAGGTGGTATCAATTGGGACCATAGGGATGGTAGGAACTACGATGAGTACTGATGGTGGTTACGGTGTAAGCTATTGTGGCCCTTAATAGCACATATGTATCCTCATTGGGCAGGTTGGGGTGGAATTCTAGTCATAGAATTTACTGCTGCTATAGCTTCTTTCGATCCTTGCTGGTTCTTTAGGCAACACTGTGAGCTATCTGTTATCCTTTCAATAAGTTCCATAAATTACTTTATTCTTCTAGAAAGCAAGGTAACTTTTGGTTGCTTATACATAAGAACCATGACTAACTCACTCCAATAGAAAATGCTAACCATTTTTGAGTACCATATAATGAGTAGTTGTATTTCATCAAATACATAGTGCTTTATACAGTTATGTTACCCAGCACCACCCAAATATTGAGAGGATTTATTTAGAAGGATTTAAAAGTTTTGATGCATTGGCTTTCCAATTCTTCTTTTACTAATTTAAAAAATCATTACCATGATTTTAAAATTAGAGCCTCCTTCGTCAACGTTATGCTTCATGCTGTCTGTTTAAAATGATGTCACTATTATCTTAAGGCAGAGTTTTGTTAAATAGAATTAGACTATTTAACAATATTTCTGCTGAGTCTGATCATACTCCTTGTATGTGTTTGGAGGTGTCAGGGAGGCAAACATTTGCTGCCACCAAGAGAGTAGTAATTTCCCTCTGGTAGAATGTTTAGACCATACATGAAAAAGGGTGGTGCACTCAATAACTGAAGATCTATGTGGCTCAACAACAAAAAATATTTTATTGGATATTTACTAAACAGCCAGAAGCTATAAAACACTGAGAAGTCAGAACTGAATAATGCTTGGAAAATTCTTCTTTACGTAATGCAGCTTTTAAGAACTGATAACGTAGGGCAGTGATGCTCAAAATCTGGCCTGAGGACGTGTGCGATCTGCAAAGTGAGTATTACTGGTCAGCAAGGAGATATGGAACTTGGGCCACCATGTAAATCATTCAACACCCTGTCTAGCCCAGCTAAACTGTAGTCCAGCTGATGCTTCTGTCACATAAGACTTCCTTGACGAAGGAAGCAATGAATTGATTTACATCCTTGTGCAGATTCCTTATTTTGTCATGGATCAGAACAAACAGTTTGTGTAGTGGCTACTTCGAGTAGCAATAATTTAGTGGGTAATAAATATTATAAAAGGCAAGAAATAACTATGATTACATCAATCTATGGAACAGCAATAATATGACTTCCCATTAACATTCATTTCAAAACAAGCATTTAAATTAGTACTTATTTCAGAACCCTCATTTATTATTCTTTGCTTTCTATGAGTGAACCCTGGACAGGTGCTATGTACAAAACAGTTTTCTGTATTTTGTCAGATCTAAAATAATCATTGTCCTCAGGATTTTTCAGCCTCATAAGTGGGAAAAGGCATAAAACCAATTGTATACATTCAAATATCAGATATGTTTTATAAGAATTATAGATTATTAGAAAGTTCTCTGTCTATATTATTTTAAACGAATACTAGATAAGTTGAAGTTATATTTTTATTTGAATTGTGTGTGTGAGTTGGTAGCTCTCAATGGATATTTCAAAAATTAATTACTGCCAAGTGAGAACTAGTAAGTATTTGAAATAATAATGCCAATGATAATAATGATAGTAAAGGAAGATGTTGAGTTTTCTTGTGCAAAGCTATGGGGTTATTTCATAATTGTTTTCGTATTATTCATCCAAATAAAGCACCATATCTAAGAAACTAAAATGTGTTTTCAATCACAATAAATTTAAACTAAAGATAGCCAAACTAACCTGCAGTAATGGAGGCCAGAAGAGGAGTTAAGTTTGGAGGATACTGGCAGGAACAGGGCACGAGAGAAAGTTCTGGGGTACTGGAAATGTTCTAGGGTTGTGCTGTTCAACATGGCAGCCACTAGCCACTGTGGCTATTTGAAATTAAATTAATTAAATAAGTTTCTCTGTCACATTAATGAGATTTGAAGTGCTCATAACACTGTGGCTAATGGCTAATGAATTAGACAGTGCATAATTATGTTTTTTTATGGAACATTTCCAGCATTGCAGAAAGTTCTATTGGATGGCATGGCTTTAGATCTTGGTCTGAGTTGTTGTTACGTGGGTGTCCAAATATGCCAATATTCATTGAGCCATACACTTAAGAATTGTGCATTTTACTGTAGTATGTTATATGTATTGTAGTAAGCCATATGTCAATTTGAAGAGTACATTTTTTAAAAGTTAGAGATTTGGTACTGTTGGCTTTTCTGGTTCAGCTCAAGAAATGTCTGTGCAGTTCCTGGACAAGAAAGCCTGGGCAGGGATGTAGGTGATAGAGAAAAGAAGCGTTACAAGACCTGCACCGCCATGATGCAGGTGGCCCTCGATGGGAAAGCGCCTTAAGGGGCAGGTGTCCAGGACGTGTGGGGCAGGGCAGGGGTATGGCTGTATGAAGTCTATCAGCCACAAGGGGAGTGTCTGTGAAGTTTCTCCTTTGGATAACAAATAAAAGGCTATCTCAGTCTTTAGAAGATCATTACCAGGTAAGAGAAGATTTTATTCTCTATATGGGAGATGAGAAAGTTTTGGGGACATTTTTTATTAACATTGAGTTTTCTCTGAGTCATTTTTTAAAATTTTCTTCTCTTTGCTGCAGATCCTCTCTTGACTATTGATTTTTAGGGGAGAAAAAGCTGAGGCCACAAGTACTGAGAAAACAGTGTATATTCCACCAAACTGGATTCATGTTTCTCTTTTGCTTTTAGTTGTTACATTGGCATTCCCCCTTCTTTTATTATCTCATTTTTCTTTTTAGATTTAGAGGATTTAGGCAGAATTAACTCTCTTTTCTGTTCTTCATTCATTTAAAGCTTTACTACATAAAATGTAATCCGTGGAGTGGCAGCATTGGTATCACCAAAAGCATGTTAAAATGCAGATTTTGGGGTCCTACACCAGACCTATAAAGCTAGAACCTGCATTTCAACAAGACATCCATGTACACATTATAGGTAAAGAGGCACTAGTGTGGAAGTGTAAGATCAATGCGTGAAAATTATACAGAGTACACAGAATATAGCAATACTAATAAATTAGGTTAATCATTTTGTAACCCATTCATTAGCCAAGATGAGTTATAGATATTAAATTGACCACCTATTATTTGCTTAATTTAATAGCTGTAAAGGAATTTTTCCTTTTTGTGGCACTTCTCATTTCACAAACTGAGTCACCAATGTCACGGTTCTACAAGCTTGTTCTAAGAGGATGAACTGTGACACTGGTGATATGTCGAATGTGTTTCATAAATTAAAAGCAAAAATTGCTTTTTGATATGGTGTCACGGCAAAAAAAATGACATAAAAAAGATAAGTGCACCATTTTCAGCTTTTGATTAAATGATGGCAGTTTAGTAAGAAATAACTTGATACTGACAACTTTCAATTAATGGCTAAGATTGAAAAAAGAAAAAGAATGAATGAGCCCCAATGTCAGGTAATAAATATTACTTATAGTTAGCTTCGTAATGTATGTTCTGTTTACTTTTGACTGGGGATGGCTTCATCTCAAATCAAATACTAAGAACGTACTCTGAAAATGGGACTTGGAAAGAGTGAAGTGTCTGTCTACTGTCCTCTCTCTATCCCAATTCTCCTGCTGTTAAAACTTTTTCAGCAGTTTATACCATGGACAACCTAAACCACTCGTTTCCCAAGATGCCTCTCAGTATAGTTTAAATGAGCTGATTTTGCTGAAACCACAGAGCAGGAACCAAATCACAGTAGCATGAAAAACAAAACTTGAAATTTGAGAGTGACGTGGAAACAAAACAAGAACCAATGCTGAGTGCTGTGGGTGTGTCAACCATTACCCCAAAGGCAAGAGGAGACAGGCGGAAGTCACAGTATGCACAACCTTGAGCTGGTGTGGAACATCATTTAAGCTGGTGGTTGACCACACATATGTCATTCATGTGAAGTTCTGCCGTGATGCTGTGTTTCTTCAGGGAGATAATCCTAAGAGTCTGCCAATTTTCTATTCAATCCACAGTCCCCCATTTAGTCAACGATTGCTGATGTTTATTCCAAACTCTTACTTTGTTAATATTTTAACTCACTTATCCACTTACTAAACTTATTTTAAGGGTCTATGAAGACTGGGAATACCAATGTCATCAGAAAAATCTTTGTTGATAATGAGCTTAAATGGTCTAGCTCTTACATTAGGAGCACAAGCCAGTTTTGCCAGTTGAATGAGCTATTAGGCATAAATTATTTGTTCTAGAAGAAGCCATATTGCTTTCTTGGGTTTTTGTTTATGTTTAATGAACTGATATTGCAGGGTTTTGTATTAATCTTTAGGCTTTGTATTCATTTCCTATGACCACTGTAACCAATTACCTCAAACATGGTGGCTTAAAACAGTTGACATCTATTCTCTTACTCTGGGGGCCAGAAATCTGAAGTCATTATCAATGACCTAAAAATAAGGTATCTACAGGGGTCCACTTCCTCCAGAGGCCATAGGGGATCATCTGTTCCTTGCTTCTTCCAGCTTCTGGTGGATTCCAGCATTCTTTGGCTTGTGGCCACATGCTGCTGTCTTCAAGACCAGCATCTTCAAATCCCTCTCTTCACATTGCTATCTCCTGTGTGTGTCATTTCGCTCTGTCTCTCTATTGTACAGACACATGTGATGGTATCTAGGGTGTACCTGGATAATCCAGGATTATCTCCCCATCTAAAGATCCTGAGCTTAATCACACTTGCAAAGTTTTTGCCATGTAAGGTAAAACTTATGCGTTCCAGGAATGAGGACGTGGATATCTTTTGAGTGGCAATTTTTCGGCTCACCACAGACTTCAAGGAATTAGGGTATTTCCTTTGAAATTTTCACTTATTCTTTAAGAATAGATATTGTGACTAGCACATTGTTGCTCCACAAAGCATCATGGACCCTACCCAACATTGAAATGTCACCGATAACTAGCAAAAAAAAATATGAGCGAATCATAAGCACAATCGCAGTATTCCAACGTCTATTTCTGAAGGGGCCTTGCACCTCTGATGCACTTCCTAAAGCTCCCCTTTTCTGCACTGGGATGCATTTTGGTTTAGGAGTCACTGACAGGCATTACCTAAGAGTCTGATACAAGTTAGTTTAGATTAAGTTATTTAGATTTAGGGCTTCTCAAGGTTGTTTGTTTTGTTTTTTTTTTTTTTTGTTTTGTTTTTGGCTTGTTTTGAGACAGGATCTTGCTCTGTCCATCACCCAGACTGGAGTGTGGTGGCATAATAATGGCTCACTTCAGATTCAACCTCCTGGGCTCAAGTAATTCTCCCACCTCAGCCTCCCAGGTAGCTTGGGCCACAGGTGTTCAAGACCACGCCTGGCTAATATATTTTTTATTATTTTTGTAGAATCGAGGTCTCCCTGTGTTGCCCAGGCTGGTCTCAAACTCCTGGGCTCAAGCGATCCTCCTGCCTCAACTTCCCAAGGTGCTGGGATAACAGGCATTAGCCACCATGCCTGGCCAGTTTTTTATACTTTGTTAGTCACACAGGTAGGGAGCCTACATGAATAAAGTCCATTCTCCAGCAGACTGTGTCTCATAAATTCCAGCTAATTGCCTGAAGCAATCAAGGCAGACCAGGAATAACCTGCTAAAACCTTAGAGAAGTTTCTGGGTTTATCGTCCTGTTAGTAAATTGCATCACAGTGTTTACAAGGAGATCTAGTCTTGTCTAGGTCAATGCTTCCTCAAGGACATCCCAAGGAGGAAGAACAAGTGACAGATCCGCTGTTAATTATTTTTCCTACATGTGAATTATGTTTTAGGCACGTTTGAGGAATGTTTGCTTATGACTCTACCCAGACATTGGTGGCACTTTTGAAATCTTACCATTTGGAGACCAAGTATGTAGATAAATCCAGATAACCAAATTTTTTTAGGTCCATCCTGAAATGAGAGAGAGGGAGTTTTCTGCAACAGGAGTACAGGGCAAACAGCAGAAATGAAAGAGGACTATGTAACAGCAAAGGTTGTGAGTGGAATGTCTGCAGTTTGACCGGAAATTGATATATTTGCTTATAATGAAGATGCCTCAGGGACTTCAGCCAAGAGAGTGATCGTCAGTGTGTATAATTTATTTATAGGATATTTAGATGCTTTTATTGCATAAGATTAAAACAGTTAAAGCCCACTTCCATCTGATTAATGAGAAAGTGACTTGGGTGAAATAACGGGGCTCTTATTTTTATTATGGGCAGATCTGCTTCAGTTTCACAGTTAACCTGTATATGGAGACAATAATAAAAGTAAGATGATTCTCTTTCACTTTTTATTTGGCTTTTGCATAGAAGAAGCAGTGTACACTTGGCACCTGCTATTTACAGTGCCATCTGTCTGTTGGTTTTCTTGCTGTGCACAGATTCACAGTAACATTGGGGTAGGGGGAGGATCCTTATTTGAATCTTCTCTAAGAAGGTCAGCTCTGTGTGGCACCTGAATGCCCTTGGGTGGTGAGGGTTGGATAACACATGACTATATTCAGCTCTTCCTGCTCTGTGCCTTAAGAAAATCTGTTCACCTTGGGACCACTATTAGCTTCCAACCTCCATTTATATTTCCAAGGTGGGGTTTAAAGTAAGGACACAAAGGCAGGATCCCTGAGTAGCTACTTCCAAGGGTAGCCTGATATTTTTCCAAATATTGCTTTCAAGACAGGAAAGAGGGAGGAATTTTTTTTTTCTATGCTAGATCATTGGAATCCTGCTTAGTGTTGCTTGAAGAAGTGCATGTATCAAAGATTCCATGGAAGACCTTGAGAGATCCCCAGGTCTTAACTAAGTTAGTTACCTTATCACTTCCCTAACAAAGACCTTTGCCCTTAGCAACTGTCCTCATGATAGAGCCTAACATTTTCTGAAGCACGTTAGGGTTTTTAAAGCAGTGTTACAGATGTTGTCACATTTTCTCCTCAGAATGACCCTCTGAAGTAGTCTGGACAGGTATTAATCTTAAATTTATAGATGAGAAAATTGAGGCTAAAAGGGGTCAAGTAGCTTGCCCAAAGTCATATCATTCTTAACCAAGAGAGTGGAGACTTGAGCTCATTCCTCCAAAAGCTTAATCCAAAAGTGTTATTGCTAACCATGCTAGACATACTTAGATTCCTCCTGGGACTGTGTGGATAATGTAACTGAGTGAGATTGGCTGGGAGAAGAAAAATAACGGTGGACTCAAGGGTGATCTAAAGGAGTGTGCACAATTTGTTAAGGTATTGGATTGTCTTGTTTCCTTCTTATTTCCTTCCTTCTTGTGTTTCTTCCCTCTTTTCTTTCTTTCTTTCTCTATTCTCTGTAAGCAAATGGAAGCTTTACGGGGTCTCATGGAGCCATAAATTTGTCACTCCTGTCTTTCAACTTTGCAGACAATTTAAAAAGTAAAGGCACAAATCTTGTAAATTATAATTCTCCAGCAGATGACTTTGCATAGATAAGTTTAACTCAGAGGCAATTGGTAGGGTAGAGTTTGGCAGTGCATTCTGTGATAGGTACGTCTAAGGTGACAGAGAAACGATTTTGATGGGTCAGTCCAAGACCTTGTGTTGGTTCAGTTGCAGAAGGCTGAGCTATATGGCACCTGAGAGACCATCTAGTTAAACCCTTTCATTTTCAAACATTTCAGACAGCATGGGTGCCCTATCAGTTATCTACTGCTGTAGTCAAGCTGCATAACGAACAACTACAAAACCTTAGAGGCATATTGCAGTAAATGTTTATTGCTCATTGATTTTTGAATCAGCTCTTATGATCTTGGCTTAGCTAGGTTCACTTGCATTTTTGTACTTGGCTGGCTGTTGGGTGATTGAGGCTGGCCTCAGCTGAGAAGACTGGGGCCACTCGAATCTGCTCTGTCTCTCATCTTTCAGTGGGCTAGCCAAGGTATGTTCTCAAGTTGAGGGCAGTGGTGCAAGAGCAGAAGAGAAAACACACAGGTCTCTCAAGATGTAGTCTTAGAGGACAAATACGTTACTCAGTCTGTTGGCCAAAGCAAGTCACATGGGGTAGAGAAATATACCTACCTTTTGGGGAGCCACTCCAATGTTACATGGCAAAAGGTATAGGTAAAAGGAGGGTGAATGATGGAGGCATTACCAAATCTACAGGTTACCTAGCAGGTTAGGGATAGAAAAAAGACAGAGCTTCTGTTCCACCTCCACACAAATGCCTTTCACATCGTTTCTAGAGAATACCAATTTGTCTTAGACATGGCCCATTCCCCAAATAAGCCCCTGGTATTTAGAGCCTTCACAATGCTGCCAGGCTCCCTTCTAATCCTTCACTTGTGCTAGGGCCTTGTTCTCTGCCAGCAGTCACCTAATCCCTGCCAAGGTATTAACACTTAATTAAGGTGTTTGCTGATAAAGTCCAGTAGTGGCTCCAACATTTTTCCACCAAAGAACGCTTTTAATTCCCTTTCCCTGTAGACTCCATATTTGGAAATTGCTTTGTACCAGAGTTCTTAATAATTATTTCTCCCTTTAAAATATAAAATATGTGCAACAACGGCCAAATATAGCTTCTGGTTGGCATGAGATACTGAACTGAGCATGAAAAGCTAGACAGAAGCAAAAACTGACTGCTTTAGTGATGACCTGTGTTTTCATGGGTAGATGTCCAAGTTTGATTAGGCCTTTTGACCCTCGCTTTTATCTTAACTGATTCCAAATTGAGAATTATGGTGAGAAAATATGCTTGGTTCTTGAGCATTTTCTTGTAACTGGACTTCTCTGAGAACAAAACATTCTTCTCTTCTATCCTTCAGTCAGTCTTGTATACTCTCAAATTATGCTTGGAAAATTATTGATTATTCAAAAAAGATTGATTATTCAGTCATACTCAGGTCACTAATCTGACTCCTGAGAAGAAATTGGGGCAGAGGTACAGGTTCATATCAAAAATTGATGTCATTTAGTTTTTGGAAAAGACTATTTAAAAATCAAAATAAAGTATAGCATAAATTAAAAATGGTACTGTCCCTTGGGCAGGTAATTTAGTGTACCTGTTTCTGAATTTCTGGTGATTTGAAATTCAACTCCCATAACATAAACTAAAGATGATGTTAGAAGTGCCAGCAATCTCAGTTTAGTAACATATTTCACAAACATGAGTTGCACTCCAAATGCATGCAAGTTTCTCATTATCTCTGTATAACAAGAGAGATTAAATACAGAGATCATTTTACACAGCTGGAATGTTTGGTCATTTCTATAGCTCTAGCCAAGTAGAGAAGTCAATGAGCACTTAGAAAATGGTTGCAAGCTGTGATTTTTTTTAAAAAAAAAAAAAAGCAGAGAAAGAACCTGTGTTGATTCAACTACAGAAAGACAAATTTTTCACTGTGGTGTGGCATCATGATCTTTGAGAGACTTTGCATATATTACAGAGTACTGTGAACACTGGATAAAGTACCTGAAGCATTTGTGAGAGGAAGAATAATCCCTGTGTGCTTGTAAAATTTATCATTCACTTATTAAATACAGTAGAGGAGTTAGAACAGTGGTGTCTAGAAGAACTTTCAGCATTAATGGAAATGTTTATATCTGCACAGACCATACAGTAGCCATTAGCCTCACATGGTTATCAAGCACTCCAAATGTTACCATTGCAACTAAAAAACTGAATGTTTACTCTCCTTAAAAAAAAGAACAGCATTATTGCATTATAACTGACACACACGCACACAAAACTGCCCATATTTAAAGTATACAATTTGATACATGTTGACATATGTATACAACCATGAAGTTATCAATTTAATCAAGATAGCAAAGATCTCCATCACCCTAAAGTTTTATTACAACCTTTTAAAATTTCTCACTCATGCCTTTTCCTATCTGCCCAACCTCTATCCCCAGGAAACCACTGATCTTTTTTCTGATACTGTATGTTAAGTTGCATTTCCTAAAATTTTATATAAATGAAATCATTCATTATGTTTTTTCCTCTGGCTTCCTTAACTCAGTGTAATTATGCTAAGGTTCATACATGTTGTAGCATGTGTCAATATTTTATTCTATTTATTGCTAAACAGTACTCTATAGTATGAATATAGCACAAGTTGTTTATACATTCACCTGTTGATGGACATTTGTGTTGTTTCCACTTTTTGGCTATTAAAAATAAGTTTATTATAAATGTGTATATAAGCCTTTGTAGGCATATGCTTTCATTTCTCTTGTGTAAATACCTAGGCATGAAATGGCTGGATCATATAGTAGGCATATGTTTAACATTATTAAAAGCTGCCAAACTGTTTTCCAAAGTGGGTTATACAATTTTCCATTCCCACTGAGAATGGGTAAGAGTTCCAGTTCCTCTACATTGTTTCTTATTTGTTGTTGTTCATTTGTTTTTTGTTTTTTGAGATGGAGTCTTGCTCTCTGTCACCAGGCTAGAGCGCAGTGGTGCGATCTTGGCTTACTGCAACCTTCGGCTCCCAGGTTCGAGTGATTCTCCTGCCTCAGCTTCCCGAGTAGCTGGGACTACAGGCATGTGCCACCACGCCAAGCTAATTTTTGTACTTTTGGTAGAGATGGGGTTTTACCATGTTGGCCAGGATGGTCTCCATCTCTTTACCTCGTGATCCGCCCACCTCGACCACCCAAAGTGCTGGGATTACAGGCCTGAGCCTGTACAGGCCGTGCCCAGCCCTAATTCCTCCACATTCTTACTAACACTTGGTCTGGTTAATCTTTTTAATTATAGCAATTCTAATGAGAGTATAGTGATACTCTGTTTTGTTTTCATTTTACGTTTTCCTAATGACTAATGATATGGAACATATTTTTATGTGTCTAGATGTCATCTCTAAATATTCATGAAGGGCTGTTCATTAAAGGCTTTTCAAAATCTTTTGCCCAGTTTTTAGTTGGGTTGCTTGGTTTTTTTAATTATTAGTAATTACTACTGAAATTAAAACATTTTCTGTCTATTCTATCAGTTATTGAGATAGCATTAAATGTTCAATAATAATTGCATATTTGTCTAGTTCTCCTTGCAGTTCTATCAGTTTTTGCTTTATGTATTTTGAAACTGTTTTTAGTCATATAAACATTTAGGATTGTTTAGTCTTGATGAATTTTCTCTTTTATTGTTATGAAATTTATCCTTGGTAATATTGTTTGCTCTGAAATCTACATTTTTTGATATTAATAAGCATTCCAACTTTCTTTTGGTTAGTTCTAGCCTATCCTTTTCCATTGTTTAGTTCAATTTATTTGTGTCTGTCTATACACTGTGTTCCTTATGGGCAGCACAGAGTTGAGTCTTGCTTTTTTATCCAAACTGATATCTCAGTCTTTTAATGGGGTTTATAGACCATTTACATTTAATGTGATTATTGATATGGTTCAGTTTATGTCCATCACCTTGCTATGTCTTTTCTATTTGTTCCATCAGGCTTTTTTGTCTCAAAATATCTTTATTTCACCTTCAATGTTGTAATATGTTTTTGTTGGACATAGAACTCTAGATTGATAGTTTTTTTTTTTCTTTAAGTAAAGATTTATCTCTACTGTCTTCCTATTTGCATTGTTTCTGATAAGAACTCTGATGGCAACTTTATTTTTCTCTGTTCATATATTTTCCCCCATTGGCTTCTTCTGAGACTTTCTTATTATCATTGTTTTTGAGCAATATAATTATGATGTGTTATAGTGTCATTTTCTTCATGTTTCTTGTGCTTGGAGTTGTGAATATAAAATAACATGGAGACCAGACTTCAGAATTCTCTGAACAGACAAAGCCAATTAGGCCACATAAACGAAACCTAAGTTATTTCTTGTAAACACCTCTGATCATCATAAACCAAGCTTACGTTGCCTTCTAAAGATGGTGTAAGATGAACACTTTCAACTAATCCTCTGTGATCTTGAAACTTTCATGATAAAACCCATCATTTTAAAGGTTAAAGGTTAAATAACCCATCATTTTAAAGATTTCTTCTGTGCAACTGGGGCAGCGCTCAATCTAGGGTAATTATTACCATCTATTTCCGCAAGACCTTCCTGAATACTTTACCTAACGTCCATGAAACTTCAGCCTGAAGTTGTGATCTTAAAAGTTGTTTAACCTTTAAAAACTTCCCCATTTTTGCTGTGTAAGCCAGTCTGTAACATCATGCCTCTGAGCTTCCTCTTATGACTGGGCTTGAGGTCACCTAGTTCTTGAACTGTTATTTTACATGCACAATACACTTTAAAAATTTTTAATTTGATCTGATTTTATTTTTGACAGTATTCACTGGGCTTGTTAAATCCTTAGATACATTATTTTCATTAAGTTTGGAAATTTATTCAACCATTATATTTTCAAATGCTTCTTCTGTCCCTTCCTTTGTATCCACTTCATTGGAAAATCCATTGACACGTACATTAGGCCACTTGAAGTTGTTCCACAGGTTGCTCATATGTTGTTCATTTATTTTAGATTATTTTTCTATGTGTTTCATTTTAAATTGTTTCTATTGGCCCAGCGCAGTGGCTCATGCCTGTAAACCCAGCGTTTTGGGAGGCTGAGGTGGGTAGATCACCTGAGGTTGGGAGTTCAAGACCAAACTGACCAACATAGAGAAACCCTGTCTCTACTAAAAATATAGAATTAGCCAGGCGTGGTGGCGCATGCCTGTAATCCCAGCTACTTGGGAGGCTGAGGCAGGAGAATCACTTGAACCTGGGAGGTGGAGGTTGTGGTGAGCCAAGATCATACCATTGCACTCCAGCCTGGGAAACAAGGGTGAAACTCCATCTCAAAAATATCTATATCTATATCTATATCTATATATCCATATCTATCTATCTCTCTCTATATATATATATAGTTTCTATTGCTATGTCTCAAAGTTGTATTTTTAGTAGAGATGGGTTTTCGTCATGTTGACTGAGCTGGTCTTGAACTACTCCTGACCTCAGGTGATCTACCCACCTCAGCCTCCCAAAGTACTGGGATTACAGGCATGAGCCACTGCGCCTGGCCAGTGCTGGTTATTTTTATAGTCCTGTAAATATTCTTAAGCTTTGTTTTGAGACACAGTTAAGTAATGTGGAAGCTGTTTTTTGTTATTTTTGTTTCTGTTTTTTTGGGGTTTTTTTGGTCTTGCTTGAAGATTTCTTCTGTGCAACTGGGGCAGTGCTCAGTCTAGGGTAATTATTTCCATTTATTTCCTCAAGACCTCCCTGAGTACTTTACCTAACATCCATGAATCTTCACCCTTTCCAGTCTTGCTGATGAAAACAGAAACTGTTATGGCCTTGTGTGAAGGTTGGCCACTGTAACCTCTAAACGTTTTAGGTGGTTCTTTCCTCAGCCTCAAGTAGTTTCCTCACATGCTTGAATTGATCACTACTCAGTTGAATACTTGAGGGAGACATTGTACAAATCTCTGATTCTCTGGAATTTGTATTTTTTCCTTTCTCTCGTGCCTCACTTTCCCCCTACCCCGGTCTCCAGCTCTCTCCTCTGGTATTCCATCTTGAAAACTCCAGCTACTTTTGTCTCTTTGGTCTCTTAGCTCAGTCAACAAACCTCAGGGAGCTGATCTTTTTTGGGTTCCCCCTCCATGCACCACTTCCTGGAAATTCTGTCTTAGGCCTTGATTTTTTTATATGAAAAAATGAAAGTGTCTACAACCAATTGGTAGGGTTATTTTAAAGAATGAGATCTGATCTTTAAAGCACAAAGCTAATAAATACTCAATAAATGAAAAACCCTCTTCCCATACATAGCATTAAGTATTATATATACTTTCCTCAAGAATAATTTTGACAAATGACGGTTCATTCACCTCTTCTGAGTCAGCCACAGGGAAACCTGTTTCTCCCTTTTTTTGTTGTTCTGGGGCTCGTGTAGCCCATAGCATCATCTCTCACCAGTATGGTTGTCCTAGACTGGTTACCTGTCTCTTCCTTCATTTCTGCAAAATACCTCTAATGCTAGGGGAAATATTTGCTAGCTGACTTGAGATTTACAGAGAGTAGTTATTACACACAATGAGAGAAAACTTTTAGTTCAGTGTTGGTTATTAACATTTCTGAAAGCATCAGACATTTTTAGCTACAGGGAAATTCTCACTGGCTGTGTGAATTATTAGCAGGTCCTGGGGTTTTTCTCCATCTCCCACCCCCTGGCCTGTGTGTATGTGTTTGTGTGTTTGTGCGTGTGTGTGTGTGCACGCACGTGCATGTGTGTGTCTATCAGTCTTTTTCTCTCTCCTCTTGCTTTCTTCTTATATCTTTCTGTGTACATATTTCTCTTTTGTTTTTCCTTCTATTCCCTAATGTCATTTTCTGTATCTCTGTCTGTTAGTCTGTCTCTCCCTGTATGTATCCCTTCTCTTATTGTTCCCTTTTTGATTTATTTAATTTCCCACTCACCATTACCAAATTCATTTTACTCTTCCATGGAGGCCATCCTAGCTCTTTGACTTTTCCCAAACAGACCTTTGACCTACTTTTGCATATACTGACACTCAATATAGAGCTTCTGGTAAACAAAGACCCAAACATTTCCCCAGGTTTTCAACTTTCCTCATACAGAAAGCTGTCAGCAACTTTGATATTACAGCTTTTCTTTTAGCATATCTGAGATCAACTTCAAGCCCACAGGAGAGTTAACAGGATTAATTCATCTATTACCACAGAAAATCTAATAGAAGCTTCCCCAAGTCACCTTCTTCTCTATGATGGCCTTTGGAAGGATTTCTACTTCACATTAAAAGGAGAGCATCCTCATGTTAATGATCCAACCTTAGGAAGCCATTTAAAATGTGTTAAAACCAGGATAGGAACTCTCCACACAGATCATTGTGTTTGGGCTTTATTTTTAATTTTTATTTTTACTTTTGTACCACAGTGGTATGCTTCTGAGCAGAGAATCAGGTCTGGAGAGATGGGTAGAGAACTTCCTGAATTCTTGCCAGTCTTTCAAATGACTAGCCATCATGGCAAGAATGAAGATGAGTAATGTTGTTTAAAAAAAGAAAGAAAGAAAGAGCCAGGTGGGGTGTCTTACACCTCTAATCCCAGCACTTTGGGAGGCTGAGGCGGGTGGATCACTTGTGGTCGGAAGTTCGAGACAAGTCTGGACAATATGGTGAAACCCAGTCTCCACTAAAAACACAAAAATTAGCTGGGTGTGGTGGCACCTGCTTGTAATCTCAGCTACTTAGGAAGCTGAGGCAGGAGAACTGCTTGAATGCAGACGGCAGAGGTTGCAGTGAACCGAGATTGCGCCACTGTACTCCAGCCTAGGTGACAGAATAAGACTCTGTCAAAAGAAAGAAAGAGAGAAAGAGAGTGAGAGAGAGAAGAAAGAAAGAAAGAAAGAAGAAAAAAAAGAAAGAAAGAAAGAAAGAAAGAAAGAAAGAAAGAAAGAAAGAAAGAAAGAAAGAAAGAAAGAAAAGAAAGAAAGAAAGGAAGGAAGAGAAAGAAAGAGAGAAAGAAATTGGTAACTATGTGAGGTGCTGAATATGCTAATTAGCTTGATTATAGTAATTAATTCACAATGTTTACATAAATTATCAATTATACCTCAATAAAGCTGAATAAAAGTAATGTGTTATCTCAACATCAATATTCACGCCTCCAAAGAATTTTTCCCAGTGTATAATTATGTATGCATTTGTTTAATTGATTACAAACTATCTTCCTTATTAAACTATTACTTCTGTGAGGTCAAAAGACCATGTCTGATTTGTGCACAATTCACTATCCAGTCCCTAGCCAGTATCTGCCCTTTTAAACAACGGATACATATTTATTATTGAATCTAGTTGTGAGAAAGTAGGTTCTTCCATACACAAATTAGCGTCTAGTAAAATACAAAGTGTTATCTTTATCAGCTAGTTCCAACAGTATTGGTAAGAGAGAGAAGTTGATGTTTTCTCTGGATTATACTATTGTTTTGGGATTGTAAATAATCAAAGATGATAATTGGTGTCTCTATGGGGGGGGTTCCTAAGCACCATTTCTTCTCAAATCAGGGAGAATTACAAATCTTAGAGCTAACTGGAAGAAAGCATGTCCAGACAGAGGTCTTACTATTTTGGGGATTTTGTTCGGGATATGATTGAAGAGGATGGAGTGAGAGGAAGAGCAAAACAGGAGACGGATACTGACAGACCAACCCAAGATTAGAGAACCCTTGAACTCCCTATAGCCCTTGGGTAGACAGCTGTGTAGGAGAGGGGAAGTGTGTGGGTATGTATGTATCAAGTGGAATTATCAGAGTTATTGGAGGAACCAGATCTACAAGAGAGCTCACATGAGTTTATTTTATCACAAAGACTTGGCAGTAATAATTATGCTAATTTAAACCTGGAAGGATGTATACTAAAATGTCAACAATGTCTTGAGTACTGGGATTCTGAGTGATTTTTTTTCTACTTTGTGCTTTTATGCATTTTCCCAATTTTTCTACAATGAACACATGAATAATACAGAATCAGAAAGTTTTAAAAACGTATAACTTTTTCCGTTTATGTTTTGTGCAAACTATTTGTTTCATAATCTCCTGGAATGCAAATGAAAATTTACCCTAGAAAGCACACACTTTAAGTATTACTGAGTTATCAGGTAATTTGGCAGCCTTAATGCTTGAAATATTTTATTGATGTTACAGTACTTAAGCTATTAAATTTTTTTTTAACTTAAACTGTCAGAAGAGTGTGTTTTTTCCATTTTTGACACAGTACTAATTTTTGGCTAGAAGTTTTACAGCTTAACATGCCACCTGACCTCTGTACCTTCTATTTGACCTAATGTATCTATAGATCATTTAAATGAGCTCATTTGACTCAAGAGAAAATCCTTACATGTCAATTTTCGATGTAAATGAATTCTGTTCTAAAGACTAATAATTTCATTGGAAGCTGATTATAAAATTGTGCTATTAATTTTGACATTTTATATTCACTTCAGACTTTCTATATTATTATGTTTTATTATCCATGCTGCAGAATATAAATAAATGTGTTTTATTATTTGCTTGGGATTTTAACTAAGGCTTAATGGATTTTATTCTGGCATACTTTAATGTCCCCAAAATTCCTCTACTTGCAAAGTACTTTAGTTACAAATGAGCCAATTTCCATTAACATACTTCCCCTACACTGAAAAGTATCTGCTTTAGAACAGGCATATTTTTAAACTAAAATAAAACCCCAACTAGTTGGTGTCAGCTTTTGTCTTGCTAGTATAATTTCTATCAACATGTTTTAGAAATTTTATTAATCTGTTATATTTGAAATGTCATTGTTTTCTTCTCTGGTTACTACCATTCCAAAGATCCTTTAACCATCACAGTAAATCACAAAGTTCCTCTAGACTTGAGTGCCCAATACAGGAGCCACTAACCACTGTGGCTATTGAGAACTTGAAATGTGGCTACTCCAAATTGAGATGTGCTGAAAGCATAAAATGCATACTGGATTTTAATGGCCTATTATGGAAAAATGAATGAAAATGCCTTACTGATACATGTGGAAATGGTGATATTTTGTTAAATAAAATACATTATTAAAATTAAACTCAACTCTTTATTTTTCCCTTTTTAATGCAGCTACTGGAAAATTAAAAATTATATTTGTGACTCACATTTGATTATAATGTGATTATAAAATTGTGCTATTAATTTTGACATTTTATATTCACTTCAGACCTTCTATATTATTGTGTTTTATGGTTCACATTATGTTTCTATTAGACAGTGATACTTTAGAGCTTGTTTCTTCACCAAGGAGACATGCTCAACCAAAATGTGTTGGTGAATGAAGCCCCCAGTCCCTACATACATCAAGCCTTGTCAAGATAATATCCACCTAAGCTTTCTCCCACTATGTCAATGTTCACTGGACCTCACTGAAGTTTCTTGCTGAACATGGCAGCACAGGAATTTTCTCCTGTCTGACCTTTGGATTTGCTTTTGAGAAACATTTCCTGTTAACCGTTGGCAAATGTGAATCCCAGGCATTTTTCATTAGATGAGGCTGAGTCCTTACATAATAGATCAAGGGTTAGCACAGCAAACCAGCATACAAGAATTTGAAATCAGCAATCAAGAGCTTAGTGAAACAGAAAATCACTTGCTTGGGCTAACAGTGGTTGCTTGTGTCTGCAATTTAGTGTCTGTATGTGTATGCCTTCAATCCACAGGAGTCAGCATGACATGTAAGAACACACCCATATCATCATAGCTTCTCCAGACTGTTGTCAAGAGTTTTTACCTTTTACAAAGAGTCTTCAGAGCCTGAGACACTTGTAAGCGTGCACATATTCTTGCTTTTTTGTTAAAGGTTTGTGATGCAGAAGAAATTATAAATACCTAAATTGAAAACAAGGGCTTGACATTCTTGAGTTTCTTTTGTAACCGAGATATTGTTTAAAAGCAGAAGGTTCCACAGAAGTGTACTTTTAAAAAGTTTATCTGAAAACATAGCAGTATAGGAACACTAATAAGTTGAAACAGCCTCTTGTCATGGTAATTTTATTGATGAAAGCTGGCATTTAGTTTAAAAATAGTAAATATAAAAACATCAATTTGAATTGTACTACTTTTTATTAGAGATATAAACTATTAATAGCTCTTGAGTATTTTAATTTATAGGTTGTCACTTCTAATATACTCTTAATACATACTTCTAATATATATTTAATAAAAGTAATCTTAAATCTTTTAAAATCTGCTATTATATAAATAACTAATTAATTATTTTACTATTTTTATTTAATTATTATTAATAATAATTATTAAATACTAATTAATTATTTAGTCTATTTTTATGACTGTTTTTAAGAGAATATGATTTAGCATTTGTTTGAAAATTCTAATTCTCTTTCCTTTTTGAAACAATTCTCTCTCTCTCCTTTTTCTTTTTTTGCTCTATTGCCCAGGCTGGAGTGCAATGGTTACAATGGTGTGGTCACAGCTCACTGCAACCTCCACCTCCCACGTTCAAGCATTCCTCCCATCTCAGCCACCAGAGTAGCTGGGACTACTGGCACACACCACCACACCTGGCTAGTGGTATTTTTGTATTTCTTGTAGAGACAGAGTTTTGCCATGTTGGGCATGAGTACAAGAATATGTGGGGAAAAAAAAACAACAACAACAACAACAACAACAACAACAAAAACCCAGCAAATCTACCACAGGTTTCTTCTATCTTTGAGTTCTACCTGAAGTGGGGATGGATACATGAGTTCTTTCTCACTTCATGGTCCAAGAGGACTGCTGAAACTCCAGTCATCACATTAATTTACTAGACAAGAATCAGTAGAGGCGGGGAAGGTCAAACAGGGCTCATTCGGCCTGCCGTCTCATTCTAAAGAGCTTTCCCTAAAGTCTCACTAAAACACTTGTACTTACATTCCATTGACCACCTGTGGGTACGAGAGATACTGAAAAATATGGTCTTTTATATAATACCTCGTGCCTATATAAAAATCAGGGTTCTGATGCTATGGAAGTGGATATTGAGACAATAAGTCAGTATCATACATATTAATCAAAGGTACCAACTTTCAGCTTGCTCTGATTGTTGGCCAGCATTATCAGACATCCTAATTTTTCAAAAGAAACAGAAATTGTTTGTGAAATCTCCTGTATTTTAAATGTTAGCATCTCATTCAAATACTTTTAAAATTTTTATTATGAATTTTTTTTTTTTTTCTGAGATGGAGTTTTGCTCTGTCGCCCAGGCTGGAGTGCAGTGGCACAATCTTGGTTCACTGCAAACTCCGCCTCCTGGGTTCACACCATTCTCTTGCCTCAGCCTCCCAAGTAGTTGGGACTACAGGCGCCCACCACCATGCCCAGCTAATTTTTTTTGTATTTTTATGAAATAATTTTAGGCCTACAGAGAACTTGCCAAAAAATGGTATAAATATTTCCGTGTATTCTTCATCCCTAATATTAGCATTTTGTGTAACCATAGTACAATTACCCAAAATTGGAATTTTAAATTGGCACAATACTATAAATGACGAATTTGTATTATTCTGTAGTGAGCCAGATAGGAACTGTTTTAGGTGTCTGTCACTAAGACTTAATTCCACTATTGTAGTGAGAAATTAGTCACAGACAATGCATAAACAAATGAAGGTATCTATATTCCAATAAAATTTTACTTATTAAAAAAAAAACAGATCTAGGAAGGATTTGGCCATGGACTATAGTTTGCCAACTCCTGCTGTAAACTAAACTTATAGACCTTATTTGATTTCATCAGTTTTCTCATTAACATCCTTTTTCTGTTCAGTCCAAGATCCAAAATGTGTTTAGTTGTTGTCTCCTTAGTGTGTTGCAATCTGAGTTATTTTTCCTTCCTCTTTTGTGAATTTGACTCTTTTGAAGTGTACTATTCAGCTATTTTGTTACATATCCCTCAATTTGGATTAGATTCTTGTGATTAGATTGAGGTTGTCTATGATACAGATGTGTACACATGCATGGGTTAGTATACATATGTATATTTCCTAACTCTGAGAGAACCTACAGTTAATGACACTCCAGTAGCAAAGAGCACACCTCTCGTTTTAGTTTATTTGTGCACTATAACAAAGAACCTGGGATTGGGTGACTTAGAAACAACAAAATTTATTTTGCGTGATTCTGGAGTCTGGGAAATCCAAGATCAAAGCACTATCAGGTTCAGTGTCTGGTGGAGGCTCCTTCTTCATAGATGGCACCATCTCGGTATCTTCACATGGTGGAAAGAATGGAAGGGCAAAAGCAGCTCTCTGAAGCCTCTTTTATGGTCATTGATCCTGTCCATGAGGGCAGGGCCCTCATTGCCTAATCACCTCCGAAGGGCCCCACCTCTTAATATTATCGCCTTGGGGGTTAAGTTCTAATATATAAATTTTGGGGGAACACATACACTCAAACTATAGCACTTAGCACCCAGACTTTGGTGGTTTCTAAACACCATTCTCCAACAAAAGAAAACAAGGTTCCTTGAAGAGTGATTAATTCCATGACTGGGGCAGGGAAACTATGAGAACTGCTCAGAATTTTTGTGTCGCCAAAAAGGAAGGTAGCACTCAAAAATAATAAGAACATGTACACAGGACACGGAAACCAACATGCAGGAGCTCCAAGTGGCCGAAACTAGAAAAATTGGGGCAACCAAATATAAAATTGTTTTGCATTATATACAAGAATTTTACATTTTAACCCTTAGAATAAAATAAATATCCACATGTACATGGTGATATAAATAAATAATTGGATAAATAAACAAATGGGGGAGAAGGGACAGCTCTCCTTGACTGAAGAATTCTAATTAATAAACATAGAAGGAATGAGAGAAACAGAAAATTACCATTTGTCAAAGAGTATAGTAATAATTGTGGCAGACACAATCTACTGGTAGATACTAAAAATATTGGGACAAAGTTTGTAGAGAACAGGATGTTTGCATAGTCTTGAATGTCATCCTCAAGATATTTATTGATTGCAAAGGGAAAAATATAGTAACATTTTACTGTGTGACAGACCACACCTTCAAATGAAGAAGGTTAATGTCACCAGTAATAACACATGACATCATGAACCTCCTACTTCAAACATTGATTTGGTTAATCAGTGAAAAGATTTTGCCCTTGGGTCATCAGTTTGCAACATTTACCATATAGTACACTTTTGATAGTACTTGATTTGCCACAGCTTTGCCATTACAAAAGTAAAATAGAAATAACTTATGCTTTTCTACCACTTAAAAATAATGTATTTTTTTTTTTTGCCAATTAGAAAAATGTTGAAGTATGACTCATTTACAGTAGATTAAATGAAGTATATACATGTTTGATATTCCTTGTATTCAAATGCTAGGATTGGTAGAATTTCTAGAAAGAAAACAAAGGTCATACAACTTCAGTAACTACACTAGATTTAAAAATTATGAAGAATCTAATTGGCGAAGCCTTTGGACCAGGCATTCCAAACTCACAACTTCTACTTTTACTATTCTGTTGAATTAATCATATCCCAGGGCATACCTCTTTGGTGTCTAGCATACATAGCTGATCATCATTTTTAGTCACTAATACTTTTTTTCTTTTACTCTAAGTTCTGAGATACATGTGCAGAACATGCAGGTTTGTTACATAGGTACACATGTGCCATGGTTAGTTTGCTGCACCTATCAACCCGTCATCTAGGTTTTAAGCCCTGCATGCATTAGGTATTTATTCTAGTGTTCTCCCTCCCCTTTGGTCACTAATACTTTTAAATACTTGGTAAAAACCCTTATGCCTTTCCCCTTCAGCCATATAATCAAAGTTGTATCTATACTTTTATTTGCTTAAAAAAAATCCCTGTACTCAATTTTGACCTGCATTTAGTTAACATCATTTTCACTTAGAACCACTTATTCTTATTAGGATTTCAGTTTATTGAACACTACACCCAAGGTAGATGAATTTCAGAAGTTAAATCGCTATATGGAAACCATCACAAATATAGACAGAGCTGCTGAGCATATTACTTTTTGACTATGATGTTTCTAAGTCAATTGAACTGTCATTGTCCTTTATATATATTTCAGTTGACTTCTTAAATTGAAACTTCTAAGCAATCATATCCAAGAAAAGTAGCCAATGGCCCACCAAACAGGATCTATAAACCTTAAAAGACGTGAGTTTAGAAGTTGCGTCTGTGGATTCTAACTTAGTTGGGAATTTGTTTAGAATGGGAAAATTATTTATGACAAATTACCAAGTTATAAAGCTGACAATGCAAACATCACAAAATCAGAGAGACAATGTACCTTTATTAAGAAACTGCCCACCCCACGTCTATAATACCTTGACTCCTACAAATATGGGCTGTAAATGTTTTGATCATCTCTCTACCTTCAAATACAAAAATTATTTTGAAACATCCTTCTATAGAGAAAATAGAAATATAACACAGCCATTCCTCTAGGATGTCAGATTACATTTTTTTCTTATTACTGAAATTTTTAAAAATGCCTTTTGGTGTCATAACTTGTTATTTGTAATGGCACATACTTTTTTTAGAATTATCCAATTCTGGAAAATCTTTGTTGCATTTCTTGACTATAACATATCAGTGCACTTAAAATTTACTCGTATAATGGTTAGTTTTAATACTTTTTAAACTGATGAACTACATCACCAGTTGCTCATCAATGTCTTCCTTGTTCTGACTATGATGAGTTTATGTTCTCTTCATACTTGTTATATTTTGTGTCAAATCTGTAAGAATTTAAATATTTCCCCATGTTCATGATTCACTCTTCATTAATTAAATTTATCAAATAAGAACCAAACCATTACTTCTATTCAAAATTTTCCTTCTAATAAATTTTTGCTTTTGATGTGTGCTGAAAATTCTTTTGCTGTTAAGGGCTTCTTGATATCAGAATAATTTTTATCGATTTAATCATTTGATTGTTTTTTCATGTTCCATTCTTTCTTAGCTTTTCTTTCATTATATAATAAATAAATTTAAAGATGACCAAAAAGGTACAGTCTTATTTTTATGCAATCAAAGCAGAAAAGTTTAATTTTTCTCTTGTTTTAATAATAACCTTCAAAACATCTTTCTTTATTGCAGTTAAATGATATATTCTAACCTTGTCAATTTTCTAAAGCAATTTTTTGTAATTACCTTCTAGCATCCTTAGCACATAGTTGCACCCGTGTTGCAGGGCTTATTAAGCTATATAAAAGGCAGACTTCCTCCAGGCACATACATCTAGTGCTGCAGGGCAGTTATATGCAATATGCCCTCTTGTCCTGCATCTTTGTTTTTGTGTGTGTGTTTCATTTTATTTTTAAAATTTTTTAAATTTTTAATTTTTGTGGGTACATAGTTAGTGTATATATTTGTGGCTTATGTCAGATAGTTTGATACAGGCATGCAACGTGTGATAATCACTTCCGGGTAAATGGGATATCCAACACTTCAAGCATTTATCCTTTGTGTTTTCAACAATTCAATTATACTCTTAGTTATTTTAATATGTGCAATTAAATTACTTTTTACTATAGTTATACTGTTGTGCTAGCAAATACTGGCCTTTTTCATTCTTTCACCCTGGATCTTTGTGCTGTGATGCCGGTTGAGTCAGCACACGGAGATGCTGGAGAACTCCTAGAAGCCATTCCTACAGTGGAATGACTAGCAAGGATGAACTATAGTGGAAATTGAGTGCAAAAAACATAAATATATCCCATTAATTACAAACCAAATGCATCACCAACAACCTCCCTTTTAGCTGTAGCCCCCAAATAACCATAGCTACCCCAACTCCAAGCAACACCTAGAGAGAAATGTGATACTGAAAGCTGGACTGGAGAGAGAGGATTATCTTAACCAGTCATTGTTAAAAATTCTTGTTTTTATATATTTTGTGAAGATACATAACCATGTGAATATATTTCTAGGGTTTTTCCCAGGCCCATAATGTCCATGAACAAGTGAGTGGCCTTGAACTTTTGGTTTCATCGGCTTCATGCAACATACACCTCTGTTCCTTATTGTGCAAGAGAATATCGAAAACCAAGTCAGTGAGGACATTGATGACAAATAAGTAGCTGAGGGTTGGCAATTCAAAGAAAACAAGTGCCTTGAAACCTTGCACTTGAGAGAAGTTTCTCAAATTTGACAATAACTTTTAAAAATATAATAATTTGGTACTAAAAACATAAATAAACATTCCTAAACTACAAATTAAAAAAACATTTTTTTTTTTTATCAGCCAAGCTGGACCTTTTTTGGAATAGGCCTGTGGAAGTAAATAACCTGGATTTTGTGGTTTAGTCATTCATTTATGATTCAGTTTCTGTTACAAATTTTCTGATACATTTGCAATGTGCAAACAATCTAGAATGGAAGGGCAGTGCTGTTTTCCACAGACTAAGATCAGCTGACATGAGGTGCTACTGCATTACTCATATTTGGGTGAAGAGGAAACATCCTGAGTCAGGTCTCTTTTGCCGTGAAAATATTACATAACAAGAAGCCACACATTTATTTATTCATTTATTTAGCTCACATACCTGCGAGGTTCAGCTGATCTAGTCTAGACTTGCTCATGCATCTTCAGGCAACAGCAGTGGGTAGACTAGATAGCTCAGGTGCTTTGCCAGGGTTTGTACATACTTGTCAGGTGACTGTTCCCTAATCTAGGAATGCCTTTGGCTGGGGTGACCAGGGCCACAGGGCTTCTCTTCTTATGTTTCTCATTCTGCATCTGCCAGCCTGGACATGTTTTCATGATGATGGCAGAGATGCAAGAACAGTTTGAAATGCACAAGTATTTGAAAATATGGGGATGTCGGTAATGTCCCATGGAGCAAATCAAATCACATAGCTAAACCTAGAGCCAGAGAGGGAGTGACCTATAATGTTACCTGAAAAAAAAGGATGTATACAGTGAAAGATGAAGAATTGAGGCCATATTTTATTTTTATAATCTATCATGGCATCTGGAACTGAACCCTTGATTTTTCTAACCAACACGTTTAAATCTGATTCTCTCCAGCTCAGTAAATAGCACTCCCATCCATCTTGATGCTCAGGCCAAAATACTTTCCCTTGCACCTCAAAGTCATCAATGAGTCAACTAAAGTTTCAAAATACATCTAGAATCGAACCACATCTCACTGTTCCCACTACTACTACTGCCCTTGTGCAAACCCGCTGCCATCCTTCACCTGTGCAAACTTGATAGCCTCTTAACTAATATTCCCACTTTCAATTTTTCCCTCCTGCAGTGTTTCCACCAATTCCAGGACAATTTTTAAAATGTGAATTAGGTCATGCACCTGCTGCTCCAAGCTCATCAATGGCTTCCTCATTTTATTGGACTTTATTGTAAGACCAATAAAATCTTCCAACAGATACCAGGCACGGTGGTTCACACCTGTAATCCTAGCACTTTGGGAGACCAAGGCAGGAGGATCACTTGAGGTCAGGGGTTCAAGGCCAGCCTGGCCAATATGGTGAAACCATGTCTCCACTAAAACTACAAAAATTAGCCAGGCATGGTGGCACACGCCTGTAGTCCCAGCTACTCGGGCAACTGTGGCAGGAGAATCACTTGAGCCTGGGAGATGGAGTTTGCAATGAGCTGCGCTCCAGCCTGGGCAATAGAGCAAGACTTCATCTCAGGACAAAAAAAAAAAAAAAAAAAAAATTCTTCCAAGATTCTACTAGACTTAAAGTAAAATCCAAAATATTTACTGTAGCCTGAAAAGCCATACGTGGTCTGGTCACTGGCTACTTACCTTGCCTTGTTTTTATACCTCTCTTTCCTCACTGACTCTGCTTCAGCCAAACAAGTCTTCACTGTTATTTATAAACACTGATGACCTCAGGACATTTGTACATGCTAACTCACTGGTCTGGATGACTGTTGACCCTGCTGCTGCCTATAACACTCACTCACTCAGCTTGTTCAAGTTTCCCTTCGAATCCCAACTCTTGGGTGCCTCCTTCTTAACTTCTTTCTCTAGTAATTTTCCGTCACTCTCATTCTAGACCAACTCTTTTTCTTTCTTAATAGTACATGTTAATAGTGGATATTATAATATATATTTGTTGAATTTTTAAAAATAACCTAAAGGAATAAAGTTCTAGAAGCATTACACCTAGAATGAAGATATTTCCAAATCATGATGTATGGGAGAAGTGACAGCACAGCAAAACCCTACCACTGAAATATTACAGTCTATTGCTTCTGGACATTTTAAATATGTAGTTTTTGTGATAGCTAAGTATTGCCTTTACCTGGAAAGCTTTTAGTCATGCTCTATTTTCTGTACTATATTTCCCAGTTAATATTGGAAGTACATTTTAAAAACACACACACAAAAAACTATGCATGGCTTTGATAGCAAGCCTTGTGCTACATTATTATTATTATTTTTTTTTTTTTGAGATGGAGTCCTGCTCTGTCACCCAGGCTAGGAGTGCAGTGGCGTGTTCTCAACTCACTGCAACTTCCGCCTCCTGGCTTCAAGAGATTCCCCTGCCTCAACCTCCTGAGTAGCTAAGATTATAGGCACGAGCCACCATGCTTGGCTAAGCTATTTTTGTATTTTCAATAGAGATGGGGTTCACCATGTTGGTCATGCTGATCTCGAACTCCTGACCTCAGGTGATCCGCGAACCTCAGCCTCCCAAAGTGCTGAAATTACAGGTGTGACCTACCACGCCTGGCCAACATTCTTGCTCCTATGTAACTGTGGAGCCCTCAGGGAGCACTCTGGCTTGCTAGGAAAATCTGGATCACTGTTAAATGATGCCAAGCCCCAGTCCTTCAATTGAGCCAAGGGAAGAGGAGCCCATATAATGGTGGGAAACCATTTATATCCAGGGTTTAATCCTTCTGCTGTGCTACAGAGGTCTTTGGCAGTCTCCAGAAGACCAGGGGTCAATTTTTAATGTTTTATTTTGCATGTTTATTGAGATAAAATGTATGAAACATAAAATTAACTCACTTAAAATGAACAACTTAGTGACGTTTAGTACATTCAAAAAGTTATGCAACTACCACCTCTATCTAATTCCAAAACATTTCCATTTCTCCAAAATAAAACCCTGTACCCATTAAGCAGTTACTCCTCATTTTCCTGTTCCCAAGTCTCTGGTAACCACAAATCTGCTGTCTGTGTCTATGGATCTACCTATTCTGCATAGTTCATATAAGTACACTTATAAAATATGTGACTTTTTGTGCCTGCCTTCTTTCCCTTGACATGTTTTTGAGGTTCATCCACACTAGCATGTATGCATACTTTATTCCTTTTTATGTTGAATAACATCCCACTGATTGGATATACTACATGTTATTTATCCACTCACCTCTTGATGGTCATTTGAGTTGTTCCCACCTTTTGGCTGTTATGAATAGTATCATTATGAACATTCCTATACTACATTTCTGTTCAGTGCCTGTTTTTCAGTTTTTTGGGGTATATACCTGGGAATGGGATTGCTGTTATCACAGTGGCAACATAATTTTTTACTGTGTAAAATAAAATATCTAGGATTATTTTTAAAAGGCAATAATGTCGATACAGAGCTATCAAAACATGAAATAAAATAAATGTGTGTTATGGTGATATATATTCCTTGATTTTGCAGTATAAGAAGATCTAATGGCAAGTTTACTAACTGCCTTGCATTAAAGTATACATGATATTTCAAGGCATCTGCAACACTTGTAATATGAAAGGGTTTGTGTTTTTTTGGTCATAGCTCCTTCCAGTATTACTGGGATTTGTTGCCTGTTAAAGACTAATAAAAATAAAAATAATTTTTTTTCTATCCAAATTCATGGAATCCTTGAAGTCTATCTAATTGGGCCCAGGGACAGTTATGACCCCCAGTTAAGAATCCCTGTTTTAAAGAAGGAGAGTGGAGGGGCAGTTCCAAGATGGCCGAATAGGAACAGCTCCAGTCTACAGCTCCCAGCTGAGCAAAGCAGAAGATGGGTGATTTCTACATTTCCAACTGAGCAAATGGCACACCAGGAGATTATATCCGACGCCTGGCTCAGAGGGTCCCATACCCATGGAGCCTCGCTCATTGCTAGCACAGCAGTTTGAGATCGAATGGCAAGGTGGCAGCAAGGCTGGGGGAGGGGCGCCTGCCATTGCTGAGGCTTGAGTAGTTAAACAAAGCAGCTAGGAAGCTCGAACTGTGTGGAGCCCACCACAGCTCAAGGAGGCCAGCCTGCCTCTGTAAACTCCACCTATGGAGGCAGGGCATAGCCAAACAAAAGGCAGCAGAAACCTCTACAAACTCAAATGTCCCTGTCTGACAGCTTTGAAGAGAGTAGTGGTTCTCCCAGTACAGAGTTTGAGATCTGATAACGGACAGACTGCCTCCTCAAGTGGGTCACTGACCCCCAAGTAGCCTAACTAGGAGGTACCCCCAGTAGGGGCAGACTGACACCACACACGGCCGGTAACCCTCTGAGATGAAGCTTCCAGAGGAATGATCAGGCAGCAACGTTTGCTATTCAACAATATTTGCTGCTCTGCATCCTCCGCTGCTGATACCCAGGCAAACAGCATCTGGAGTGGGCCTCCAGCAAACTCCAACAGACCTGCAGTGGAGGGTCCTGACTGTTAGAAGGAAAACTAACAAACAGAAAGGACATCCACACCAAAACCTCATCTGTACATCAGCATCATCAGAGACCAAAGGTAGATAAAACCACAAAGAGGAAAAAACAGAGCAGAAAAACTGAAAATTTTAAAAATCAGAGTGCATCTACCCTCCAAAGGAACGCAACTCCTTGCCAGCAACAGAACAAAGCTGAATGGAGAACGACTTTGATGAGTTGAGAGAAGACGGCTTCAGATGATCAAACTTCTCCAAGCTAAAGGAGGAAGTTCGAACCCATCGCAAAGAAGCTAAAAACCTTGAAAAAAGATTAGACGAATGGCTAACTAGAAAACCAGTGTAGACAAGTCCTTAAATGACCTGATGGAGTTGAAAACCATGGCATGAGAACTACGTGATGAATGCACAAGCTTCAGGAACTGATTTGATCAACTGGAAGAAAGGATATCAGTGATTGAAGATCAAATGAATGAAATGAAGCAAGAAGAGAAGTTTAGAGGAAAAAGAGTAAAAAGAAATGAACAAAGCCTCCAAGAAATATGGAACTACGTGAAAAGACCAAATCTCCGTCTGACTGGTGTACAGAAAGTGACAGGTAGAATGGAACCAAGTTGGAAAACACTCTGCAGGATATTATCCAGGAGAACTTCCCCAACCTAGCAAGGCAGGCCAACGTTCAAATTTAGGAAATACAGAGAATGCCACAAAGATTATCCTTGAGAAGAGCAGCTCCAAGACACATTATTGTCAGATTCACCAAAGTTGAAATGAAGGAAAAAATGTTAAGGGCAGCCAGAGAGAAAGGTCGGGTTACCCCCAAAGGGAAACCCATCAGACTAACAGTGGATCTCTCAGCAGAAACCCTCCAAGCCCAAAGAAAGTGGGGGCCAATATTCAACATTCTTAAAGAAAAGAATTTTCAACCCAGAATTTCATATCCAGCCAAACTAAGCTTCATAAGTGAAGGAGAAATAAAATCCTTTACAGACAAGCAAACGCTGAGAGATTTTGTCACCACCAGGCCTGCCCTACAAGATCTCCTGAAGGAAGCACTAAACATGGAAAGGAACAACCAGTACCAGCCACTGCAAAAACATGCCAAATTGTAAAGACCATTGATGCTAGGAAGAAACTGCGTCAACTAATGAGCAAAATAACCAGCTAACATCATAATGAGAGGATCATGTTCACATATAACAATATTAACCTTAAATGTAAATGGGTTAAATGTTCCAATTAAAAGACACTGACTGGCAGAAAGGATAAAGAGTCAAGACCCATCAGAGTGCTGTATTCAGGAGACCCATCTCACATGCAGAGACCCACATAGACTCAAAATAAAGGGATGGAGGAATATCTACCAAGCAAATGGAAAACAAAAAAGCCTGGGGTTGCAATCCTAGTCTCTAATAAAATGGACTTTAAACCAACAAAGATGAAAAGAGACAAAGAAGGCCATTACATAATGATAAAGGAATCAATTCAACAAGAAGAGCTAAGTATCCTGAATATATATGCACCCAATACAGGCAAACCCAGATTCATAAAGCAAGTCCTTAGAGACCTACAAAGAGACTTAGACTCCCACACAATAATAATGGGAGACTTTAACACCCCACTGTCAACATTAGACAGATCAATGAGATAGAAAGTTAACAAGGATACCCAGGAATTGAACTCAGCTCTGCACCAAGTGGACCTAATAGACATCTACAGAATTCTCCACCCCAAATGAATGGATATACAGTCTTCTCAGCACCACATCACACTTATTCCAAAATTGACCACATAGTTGGAGGTAAAGCACTCCTCAGCAAATGTAGAAGAACAGAAATTATAAAAAACTATCTCTCAGACCACAGTGCAATCAACCTAGAACTCAGGATTAAGAAACTCATTCAAAACTGTTCAACTCCATGGAAACTGAACAACCTGCTCCTGAATGACCACTGGGTACATAATGAAATGAAGGCAGAAATAAAGACATTCTTTGAAGCCAAGACTCCTGAGACTAAACCAGGAAGAAGTTGAATCCCTGAATAGACCAATAACAGGCTCTGAAATTGAGGCAATAATTAATAGCCTACCAACCAAAAAAAGTCCAGGACCAGACGGATTCATGGGCAAATTCTACCGGAGATACAAGGAGGAGCTGGTACCATTCCTTCTGAAACTATTCCAATCAATAGAAAAAGAGGGAATCCTCCCTAACTCATTTTATGAGGCCAGCATCTCCCTGATACCAAAGCCTTGCAGAGGCACACACAAAAAGGGAATTTTAGGCCAATATCCCTGATGAACATTGATGCAAAAATCCTCAATAAAATACTGCAAACCGAATTCAACAGCACATCAAAAAGCTTATCCACTATGATCAACTGGGCTTCATCCCTGGGATGGAAGGCTGGTTCAACATATGCAAATCAGTAAATGTAATCTAGCATATAAACAAAATCAAAGACAAAAACCGCATGATTATCTCAATAGATGCAGAAAAGGCCTTTGACAAAATTCAACAGCCCTTCATGCTAAAAACTCTCAATAAATTAGGTATTGATGGGACGTATCTCAAAATAATAAGAGCTATTTATGACAAACCCACAGCCCATATCATACTGAATGGGCAAAACCTGCAAGCATTCCCTTTGAAAACTGGCACAAGACAGGGATTCCCTTTGAAAACTGGCACAAGACAGGGATGCCCTCTTCCACCACTCCTATTCAACATAGTGTTGGAAGTTCTGGCCAGGGCAATCAGGCGTGAGAAAGAAATAAAGGGTATTCAATTAGGAAAAGAGAAAGTCAAATTGTCCTTGTTTGCAGATGACATGATTGTATATTTAGAAAACCCCATTGTCTCAGCCCAAATTCTCCTTATGCTGATAAGTAACTTCAGCAAAGTCTCGGGATACAAAATCAATGTGCCAAAATCATAAGCATTCTTCTACACCAATAACAGACCAACAGAGAGCTAAACCATGAGTGCACTGCCATTTGCAATTGCTTCAAAGAGAATGAAATACCTAGGAATCCAACTTACAAGGGATGTGAAGGACCTCTTCAAGGAGAACTACAAACCACTGCTCAACAAAATAAAAGAGGACACAAACAAATGGAAGAACATTCCATGCTCATGGATAGGAAGAATTAATATCGTGAACATGGCCATACTGCCCAAGGTAATTTATAGATTCAATGCCATCCCCATCAAGCTACCAATGACTTTCTTCACAGAATTGGAAAAAAACTACTTTAAAGTTCATATGCAACCAAAAAAGAGCCCTCATTGGCAAGATAGTCCTAAGCCAAAAGAACAAAGCTTGAGGCATCATGCTCCCTGACTTCAATCTATACCACAAGGCTACAGTAACCAAAACAGCATGGTACTGGTACCAAAACAGAGATATAGACCAATGGAACAGCACAGAGCCCTCAGAAATAATACCACACATCTACAACCATCTGGTCTTTGACAAACCTGACAAAAACAAAAAATGGGGAAAGGATTCCCTAGTTAATAAATGGTGCTGGGAAAACTGACTAGCCATAAGTAGAAAGCTGAAACTGGATCCCTTCCTCACACCTTATACAAATATTAATTCAAGATGGATTAAAGACTTAAATATTAGATCTAAAACCATAAAAACCCTAGAAGAAAACCTAGGCAACACCATTCAGGACATAGGCATGGGCAAGGACTTCATGTCTAAAACACCAAAAGCAATGGCAACAAAAGCCAAAATTTGCAAATGGGATCTAATTAAACTAAAGAGCTTCTGCACAGCAAAAGAAACTATGATCAGAGTGAACAGGCAACCTACAGAATGGGAGAAAATTTTTGCAATCTACTCATCTGACAAAGGGCTAATATTCAGAATCTACAAGGAACTCAAACAAACTTTCAAGAAAAAACAACCCCATCAAAAAGTGGGCAAAGGATATGAACAGACACTTCTCAAAAGAAGACATTTATGCATCCAACAGACACATGAAATAATGTTCATCATCACTGGTCATCAGAGAAATGCAAATCAAAACCACAATGAGATACCAACTCACACCAGTTAGAATGGTGATCATTAAAAAGTCAGGAAATAACAGATGCTGGAGAGGATGTGGAGAAATAGGAACACTTTCACACTGTTGATAGGACTGTAAACTAGTTCAACCATTGTGGAAGACAGTGTGGCGATTCCTTAAGGATCTAGAACTAGAAATACCATTTGACCTAGGCATCCCATTACTGGGTATATACCCAAAGTGTTATAAATCATGCTGCTATAAAGACATATGCACACATATGTTTATTGCGGCACTATTCACAATAGCAAACACTTGGAACCAACCCAAATATCCATCAATGATAGACTGGATTAAGAAAATGTGGCACATATACACCATGGAATACTATGCAGCCATAAAAAAGGATAAATTAATTTCCTTTGTAGGGACATGGATGAAGCTGGAAACCATCATTCTCAGCAAACTATCACAAAAACCAAACACCACATGTTCTCACTTATAGGAGGGAATTGAACAAGGAGAACACTTGGACACAGGAAGGGGAACATCACACACTGGGGCCTGTCATGGGGTGAGGGGAGGGGGCAGGGATAGCATTAGGAGATATACCTAATGTAAATGACGAATTAATGGCTGCAGCACACCAACATGGCACATGTATACATATGTAACATACCTGCATGTTGTGCACATGTATCCTCGAACTTAAAGTATAATAATAAAAATAAAAAAGAAGGAGAGTGATGATGAAAAACTCACTTCCTAGTAGCACATTTATCTCTGTATAACTCTGTCACCACTCTTCTCCCATCTCATCTTTTGTCTTAGGAAATCTAAACTCAGCAGGATCAGCTTGGACAGATGCAGATTCACTGAAGTGAAGGTTAGCGAATTCACACACTTCCAAGACATTACGATGCAGCTTTAAACTGTTATCTTTTACCATTTTAGGTGTCAGATTAAATTTAAGTTAATTTCCGTATAACTTAAACACAGGAATTAAAATAGCTTTCTAAACCTAATGTTGTGTAGTACCTTGGAGTATCTAAAGTTCTCGCACACACATCATTGTATTTAATCCTCTGGAAATTGTGTAAGTAGGTGTTATAGAGGAAGTACATGCTGTTATTACATTGGTTTTAGGATGAGGAAGCCCAGAGACAGACCAGTTTAGTCAATTAAATTTAAAAGGCAAGCACAATGGGCTAGAACCTGGGTCATCTAGTTAACACAGGCTTTAAGTGCTTTTTCTATTGGAGCAGAAAAACCAATACATCTAAACATAATTGTTCACTTGACTTTTCAGTGTAAAGAAGAGTTACTCCAAAAATAAAAACCAACACATTATAAACTGCTCTCTAGGTGGAAAAAAGAAAAAGAGTAGTAATGTGAGAATATTATAGTTCATAGTCCTAGAAAGCTCAATATTTCTATTGTCTCAAGGGCAATGTCTCAAAGAGGCCAGAAACTCAAACCAGATATTTTCCTGTAGAAAAAGGTGAGGATGTTTTCAAAAACTGAGTTTTATTATTAGCTGAAAAGAAAAATAAAATAGTGCTCAATCTGTATTTGGGGAAATCCCAAAACAGCCTATAGTTCTGTATGCTCTGAGAACTTTCTCTACAGGGGATTTCCTGCAATTGACAAACACATAAATAATTTCTGCAAAAATGCAGTCCCATATGTCACAGCGTTCTTGTTTTGAATGAAAGAAAATCCATTTGTGAGTGGGTTAGGTTTTCTACATACCAAAAGTTATTCAAATTTTTAGAGTTTCTATTATGTTGCTTTCTCCTCTGGATGCAGAACATACCTTATTTCAACAGTGAAGGAAAAGATGCTGAGCTCTGGCTATAAATATTTTATCGTATATAGAGACAAAGATCACAGAGGGGCAGATGAGTAGCAGGAAACAAATGTGATGTTGTTTTCAAATCCTCAGAGGAGGTTTATATTAAACTGTCTCTGCCAGCTTGTTTTCTGCTTGGCTTTTACACTGTCAAACCCGGTAATGGAACCCTTTTGTGTACTTGGAGATCACCTACTGGATGAGGAATGCAGCATCTAACTGAAAGTGTTAAAATTATCCTTGTTATAAAGTATACACACAGAAAAACTGGCAGAGTGATGAAGACATATTTCTAAGAAGGATGATCCATAGTGGATTTTCTTTTGGAAAGGTTCTATCCTAGTAAAGACAATAGGTTAAAAAATATGTTATATGTTGAGTTTTCTCAATTCAGTTTCTTCTTTTTCTCCTCTTACTCTAATGTCTCAGAGTTGTTGGAATGTTTTAACTCAATGGGATTTAGCATCTTTCATGATTTCATAACCCACTGGAGTTTATTTGGCGAGAACTCAATATTAATGAGGGCAAGGTCTTGAGCCCATTCTCCTTGAGGGGAGGATAAAGTCCTATTTTCCTAACATAATGGCACAGACCACGCATCAAACCTACTACTCACAAAATTGCATCTCTGGATATAAGGAAAAGTGGATGAAAGGGTGAGTAATACACCAGCTTTTCTAAAATTGCAGATCTGATGGAACCCTTCCTGTCTCTAAATTACCTTGAAATGTATTTGCATAAGGGGCTGCCATCCTTGAACGTCAGGAGGGGAAAAAAGAATGCAGAGACTGTTTATACTAGTAGAGCTGATAGTAAATCTTCCTACTGTTTTATATACAATAGAATTTTAGAGTTTAAAAATTTTTAAGTTTAAATTTTAGAGTTTTAAAACTCTAAAGTTCTATTGTATATAAAACAGAAGAAGGTTCATTAACTCTGAGATATGGATATATTATTTATATTGGTCACTTACCAATGTGCCTAATAGTATATTCATATCTCAGAGTCGGGTGCCATATGTTTTGAAGGTATATTATGAATGAGCATCTGATGGCCAACATCCGCAATATAGGAGTAAAATGTCCAGAGAATCTGTGTAAATAAAGTACAAAATGGTGGCCGGGCACGGTGGCTCAGGCCTGTAATCCCAGCACTTTGGGAGGCCGAGGCAGGTGTATCACCTGAGGTAAGGAATTCGAGACCAGCCTGGCCAACATGGTGAAACCCTGTCTCTACTAAAAATACAAAAATTAGCCAAGCATGGTGGCAGGCACCTGTAATCCCAGCTACTCGGGAGGCTGAGGCAGGAGAATCACTTGAACCTGGGAGGTGGAGGTTGCAGTGAGCCAAAATGGTGCCACTGCACTCCAGCCTGGGCAACAGAGTGAGACTTGTTCCTTGGTCTCAAAAACAAAACAAAACAAGAAAACAAAAACAAAGTGGCATAAACTTATGTGAAAGCTTAGTTATGCTTCTCTGATGGGTGTACCCCTTTTTATAACACACACACACATATCAAACCATAGAGATGCTTATCTTACATGTAAGTCAAAATGTGGGTAAGCTAGGACATTTAGGATTGTTTGTTTGCTTGTTTCTGTTTCAAATTATTCACAGATATCAGGCCATTGATTTTTGGCTTGAAGAGCTAAATTCAGTGACTAAAATGCTGCTTGGAGTGATTTTGTACTTGGTAAAAAATGCACACTAATTTTTTTTACTATTCATTATTGGCCAGGTACTCTGTGTAGGCTATTTTATAGGAAATGGTATTCATCTCCATCTTTCAGATGAGTAAATAATCTCAGGGAATAATAAATTGCCTCAAATCGTGCAGCTAGTAAAAGGTGGAGCCAGTCTGTGGATACAAAGCCAACTCCTTACTCTTGAAGGTTGGAAATGCAAATACTAAATTTAATTGACATCTGTACCTTTTGTTAAAATGTGCATTATCAACATGTTCAGAATGGTATAGCTGTTGTCTGAACATAGTCTACTAACATTCAGCATTCAGATTTCTTTCTTTCTTTCTTTCTTTCTTTCTTTCTTTCTTTCTTTCTTTCTTTCTTTCTTTCTTTCTTTCTTTCTTTCTTTCTTTCTTTCTTTTTTTTTTTGATAAGGTCTGGCTCTGTCACCCAGGCTGGAGTACAGTGGTGTGATCTCAGCTCACTGCAACCTCTATCTCTCAGGCTCAAGCCATCCCCCTACCCCAGCCCTCCCAAGTAGCTGGGACTACAGGCGTGCACCACCACACCCAGCTCATTTTTGTATTTTTTGTGGAGGCGGGGTTTTGCCATGTTACTCAGGCTGGTCTCAAATTCATGAGCTCAAGTGATCAGCTTGCCGCTGCCTTCCAAAGTGCTGGGATTACAGGGTGAGCCACCACACCCAGACCCCAGATTACTTTTTAAGTCAGTAATGGTAATATGGCTTTAGCAGAGGTATATGGGTAAGGGCTTCTTAATGGCATGTTTTAAGAGGAAGAAATATGAGAGGAGAGTTTTAGTGATGATTTGAGAATGTCTTAACGTAATTTTATGATATCTAATATTTCTTTGATTAATTTGGCTATTTGTAGTGTAAATAAAAAATTAAAAGTAGTACGAATTCTTAGAAAATAAACTCAAAATGGTTATATAGAAAATGTAATATAATGATACTAACAAAATACAGAAATTTACAAAATGCATTTAGTTTTATTTTTCTGGATCAAAGTAATACTTCTGTCAAATATGTTGAGTTATCTTATCATTATGCAGTAGACCCACACGATTATATCAATTTTAAAATTGCATTCCTTGACAAGGTGACTTGTCTGCTGATACTCTAAACTATTTGAATGGGGTATCGAAAGATACAGAAAAGAAATTACGTCTACTTGTATTTTAGCCTATTTTGAATTAATTTAAAAGCAGCTGTCTCAACCATCCTTCTAGAATTTCTCGTTGCCTGTGTAAGGCATTGCTTTTTACTAAGCCCTACAGATCCTAGCGATAATAGTTTAAAACACAGAGCATGTTTTTGAGAAGATAATTTTAGCAACAAATTACTTTCTATGAAGTACAAGTAACTCAATGTTAAAGGTAATTATTTTAAAATACTGAGAAGTAAACTAAATTGGAAAATATTTCTAAGGGGGCCTTAAACATTTTTCAAATGCACTGGAAAATAGACATGTAAAGTGTGATCCCTCCATTGTACCTCTCACAGAGTACTTGCATTTTTACAGAAAATACAAGGAACTAAGTATGAACCTTCTGTACTTGCAGTTAACTGGTGTATATAATGAAATAAAAGCTGGTATTTCTTATTCTTATCCAAAGAGAAAAATGGAGCAATTTTGTAGGAATTTAGGTTGACCTATAACGGACAAGGCAAACTATTAACCTATAATTATTTTCAGGGAAATTTTCTTTGAACTTGTCTGAAAATTGGAGGAGCAATAATTAATATCATGCAGAAGAAAATACCTGGGCTCTGGAATTTCATTTTTTATAGATATGTCATAATTGTACATATTTTGGGGATATATGTGATGTTTTGATATATGTATACAATGTGAAAATAAACTCAAGGTAATTGAAATATCCATCACCTCAAACATTTATCTTTTCTTTGTATTGGGAACATTACAATTCTTCTCTTCTAGTTATTTTGAAATATACAGTAAATTACTGTTAACTGTAATTTTCCTACGGCACTTGCAAGTATTAGAACTTATCCCTTCTATCTAACTGTATTTTTATACTCTTTAATCAACTTCTTCTCATTTCTCTTGCTCCCTACTTTCCTTTCCAGTCTCTGAAAGTCATAATTCTACCATCTACCTCCATGAGGTCTACATTTTTTTAGCTCCCATGTGTGAGTGAGAACATTTTCTTTGCCTGGCTTGTTTCACTTAATGTAATAACCTGCAGTTCCATCCATATTGCTGCCAATGACAGAAATTAATTTCTTTTTATGGTTGAATAGTATTTAAATGTATACATATACCATATTTTCTTTATCCATTCTTTCAGTGATGGAAACTTAGGTTGATTCCATATCTTGGCTATTATGAATAGCACTGAAATAAACATGGATGTGGAGATATCTATTCAATACATTGATTTTCTTTCTTTTGATATATACTCAGCAGTGAGATTGTTGGATTGTATGGTAGTTCTATTTTTAGTTTTTTGAGAAACCTCCATGCCGTTTTCCATAATGGCTGTATTACTTTACATTCCCACCAACAACATACAAGTATTTCCCTCTCTCTGCATCCTTGCCAGCATTTGTTACTTTTTTTTCTTTTTGATAATAGCCATTCTAACTGGATTGAGATAATATCTCATTGTGGTTTTGATTTGCATTTCCCTGATGATTAGTGATGTTGAGCATTTTTTCAAACACCTGTTGGACATTTGTATGTCTTCTTTTGAGAAATGTCTATTTGGGTCTTTTGTCCATTTTTAATTGGATTATTATTATTTGGATGGTTTGCAAATATTTTCTCCCATACTGTAGATTGTCTCTTCACTTTGTCAATTGTTTCCTTTGCTGTTCAGAAGTTTTTTTAGCTTGATGTAATCCCATTTGTCTACTTTTGTTTTTGTTGCCTGTTCTTTTGAGGTCTTACCCCAAAAATCTTTGCCTAGACCAATGTCTTGTAATGTTTCTTCAATGTTTTCTTCTAGTAGTTTCATAGTTTAGGTTTTACATTTAAATCTTTAATCAATTTTAAGTTGATTTTTGCATATAGTGAGAGAGAAGGGTCTAGTTTCACTTTTCTGTATATGTATATCCAGTTTTCCTAGCATCGTTTATTAAAGAGACTGTCCTTTCCCCAATGTATGTTCTTGGAGCCTTTGTCAAAATTAGTTGCCTGTAAGTGTGTGGATTTATTTCCGTGACTTTTATTCTGTTCTATTCATTGGCTTGTCTGTTTTCATGCCAGTACCGTGTTGGTTTGGTTACTGTAACTTTGTAGTATAATCTGAAATCAAGTACTTGAATGCCTCCAGTTTTATTCTTTATGCTCAGGATTGCTTTAGTTATTTGGAGTCTTTTGTGTTTCTGCATGAATTTTAGGATTCCTTTTTCTATTTCTGCAATTAATGTTATTAATATTTTGTTAGGATTGCTGGAATTTGTGTTTTTAATAGGACAACAGAGAATATAAGAAATAATATTTGCTTTCGGTTCCTGGGTCTTTCATGAAGAATGTAAAATCTGTATGTAGTCCCTTTCTACCCTAACTATAATATTTATTATTTACTCATTTAAATGGCAGGGGTATGCTGAACCATAAACAAGGTTGGGAATTTGTATAATCCTCATATAACTGTGATTCAGCCAATATGTATATAGTTGATTCTCATTATTTGTGATTTCATATTTACAGATTTACCTTCTCATAGCTTTTACATTTTTGTGCTTAATGTTGGTGATTCCATGGTTTGAAATGGCCCCATAGTGTGGGGTTGACATGCTGTCTTATGTTCCTAAGCACAATAGGCTGTCACGTGCCTTATGGAGAAAACACATGTGTTAGAAAATCTTTGTTGAGGCATGAGCTACAGTGCTGTTGATTGTGAGTTCCATCTTAATAAATCAACAATATGTATACACACTGACACACATAAAACAGAGTTATGTATTGATTATTTGACAAAAATATTGGAGCCAGAGACTTGCAGAAACCTAACCCTCTATTTCTCCTAGGAACAATGCTTCAGTATTTGCTAACTTAGTGTTTGTGGTGACTTCATAATCATAACTACTGCAAATATCAAGAATTGACTGTATTGAAAATGTATGATTACCAGTTTGTGGGCTAGGCCCCAGAGATTCAGAGAGCAAACAAGGTTCGCCATCTATTGGAGAGATGGATTTGTGATAGAATAATTATTCATAGTGGAGAAAATGCTGTGGTACAGATGCAGCCAAGGTACTAAGAGGAGTCTAATCCTCCCTAAGGTATCCAGGTAATAATACACAGATCTGTAGCTGCATGCCTGAGAAAATGACAGAAACAGTAAAAAAGAATGCACTGCATGTGGGAGAATGTAAAGTAAATGTGGCTCTATGTTTTGTTTATTTTTAAGCACAGCATAATGTTAGTGGGGTTCTGAGTCATTTTGGTACTATATTGTTACAGAAATACATTGTGGTGAAATGCTTCCACCTCTTGCCAAAATGAACACTGAGAAAAAATGAAGAAGACTGACAAGCACCAACAAAAAGCTACAGAATAGAAATAGCCACACTCCTCTGGAGTCTTTAATTCATCCACAGCCATCATATAAAGGTAGGGGAATAAATTACCTTATGGTTTTGTCCTTTTAAAATGTATTTTAAATTAAACTGTACTAAAAACACGGAAACATGCATGTATTGATTCAACAATATTCTCTGGGTGACTACTATAGGCCTGCAAACTATTGTAGGCACTGGAAACTAAAAGGGCAAGCTTATGACCTTGCAGAAACTGACATTCCAGTGATTTCAGTGGAAAGGGTAAGTAAATAAATGAAAAGGAAACTGACAACCATTGATAATGTTTATGAACACGACAAGCAGGTTAATGAGATAAGGGATGAGGGACTACTTTAGTTTGAGTGTCAGAGCAGAACACTTAGAGAATTTGAGCTGAGCACTGAGTGATAGAAAAAATCCAGCTGAGTAGGGTTTGAAGATCATACCTTCCATGTGTCACGAACCAGGATCCATGTGGATATATTCAAGGTTTGGAAACCAGGCCAATATCACTTTAAGAGAGGGGCTTTGGAGAAGCAGGATGTACGAGATGAAGCTTGAGAGCTGTTTAGATGTGGGAAAGTGTCTTCGTTTTATTTTAATAAAGATGGAAGTTATTGGAGAGTCATTAGCAGGTGAATGAAAGAATTTATATTTTTTAAAGGCCATTCTTCTTTATTATAGCCAACTAGTATGAATGGGGTTGCAGGAGCTGAAAACAGGGTGCTCTTACCCACATAAAAGATACTGCTGACTTGGCTTAGGGATGTGGCAATGGAGATGGATGAATTTGAAAGATATTTGGGCATAGATGACCACCCAAGCTCCTTATGAATCTCCAAATATAATTCTAATTTCCATATGCAGGGTATGCTGTCTACTGGTGTTTTAATATACAATAGTCAGATTATAATTTATTCCACTATTTCAAAGAACTGTTTATGATGTATATGTCTGTGGCCTGCTTCTGAAACTTAGAGGGTGTTGATGTCAAATTGTGAAAATAAAGAAAATTCTGCCCTGAAATCTCATATTGTAGGTGGGTTATCTTGTAACACTCAGAGACTTGAGCATTCCAGATGCGTTTGTAGCTCTTCTCCTGCTTCCTGGATGGCTCCTGACTTCTAAGAACATTGTTGCTCAAGACACTGAGAGGCAGCCTGTGGGAAGGGTGTCCTTCTAGATGAGAAACAAGAGTTTTTTGAGGACTAGTGGCTTAGGTCAGTCAAGCATAACTTCAAGATTAAAACTTTCATACTGGGTTATTCATAGATGCAATGTTGAAGGGAAAATTAAAATCCAACTTCAAATTGGTGCTTTAAAAAGATGAGAATATATGGATTTAAGCAATGGTTACCAGAGAAACGTATCCTCTGTGCAGTGAGGGTTTCACATCTTGGATTATGTAACCATTGTGCAATGTCCATAGGGGAGGGAAGGGAGGAAAAGAAATGTATGCTATGACCTTGTAGGTCCAAATTTGCAAGAAGCCAACAGCTACTGTTGGAGGGTGGACAACCCTAAAGTCTGTGCTCAGAAGAGTTATTCTTGATAGCTCAACTGAACAGTATTTTAAGATCTCAGCAAAGTGCAGCTTGCTTTCCAATATTCATAACTGTCTGAAATGGTTCTAAACTTGTATGGTGCAGGAATTCTTCCTTCCTCCACCCCAGATCCTTCTGTAAAGATTTTGGTCATTAGAAAACAACCCCAATGCAGCAATTATACAGTGCTGGATAATTAAAAAGTCTCGTGAGACCCTACAAGTTCACAGGAGAGCCAAGGCTCAAGCTTACTGAGGGGTATTTTGTACCACACAGCTCAGGTAGCTAAACGCAAGCTTTGTTAACAAGTAAACAGGTGCAAACCATCAATCAGTACAGTTTTGATAAACAGCATAGACAAACTGGTACAGGATGCTGGTGGGGTTTTAGACTTTTCACAGCACCTTATACATCACTAGCTAGTACATTTCACCTCTGACTTGGCCAAAATCAATACCATGTTTCCAGGTGCCCATCAAGATCTGCAAAGAGCTACCCACGGTGCACAAGTTAACCCTTTTCTCATATACTTAGAGAATTGAGCCAGGATGAAAACAGAAGACCTAAATATGACATACCCCATTCTGTGATTAGTCTTGTCATCCACTGGACTAGATAAATATCTTTGATTAGCTGGAGAGATCATTAAGAGGCTAGGCCTTTCGAATGGAAGTCAAAGTTCCTTAAGAAATGATTGGATTCTGAAGCAACAAGACTAACATAAACTAGAAAGAGTAATGGTGCCTTAGGTTGATTTGTTCAGAAGCAGAGAGTGAAACAAAAAAAAATGGAGTGGTGTTTAATCGGAGGTGATGCCAGCATACATTTGTAGGGTAGTGCAGATGTGAGACAGGGGAAAAAAGGAAGACAAAAAAGATGCCTTATCATTTCTGTGATCAAGAGGGGTATAATCACATTAGATAACTTTGGGATACAGCACAGAACATAACTTGGATTTATCCCAACCAAAGGCATGGAAATTAGGGTATTTAGCTATCTTCTCCCATCTATCTCAACTAAGGGCTGCTCCCTTAGGTGGAGGTATGGAGTGTTAACTCCCTGGTATTTGTAACTTACCATACGTGTAGACCAAGAAAACTCTAGCAGCCAGAGGAAGCCCTCAGGCAGAGTCCCAGATGTTTGCTATTGAAAGTCACCATCAGGTCAACTTGCACAACAATAATAACTGCCAATGAGATGAGAACAGAGCAACTACAGTTTCTGCTAGAAGAAGTGACAACAAAGATGATGGTGATGATCATGATCATATGAATAGAGCTATCATTTATTGAGCAACTAGAAGCCAAGTCCTATATTAAATGCTTTACATGCATTTTATCATTTAATTCTTATCTGTTGGATATCCACTCTGTGTCAGGTGGAGATATTTATGCATGATTATATATCTATATAATATCACAGTCTTGCAGGATGTATATTATTCCAGTCTTTAATTTAGAGATGACCACACAAGGCTTATCAAGGTTAACCAAATTGTCTGAAGTAACATTTGAAGTTTGAGATTCAAACCTGGGTTTGTCTGCCTCCTAAAGAGTCCCTTGGCTTAGACAACATTATAATCCTTAATTAACTAATTAATCATTGATATTTTTCTGACACTCATCTATTAAAAAGTCAGCAGGCACTATTTAGATTCTGAGATACAAAACAAAAATTGTCCTTGTTCCCAAGGAGTTCTTTGTCTATGGAAGAGAAAGACAAAAAAAAAAAAAAAAAAAAAAAAAAAAAAAAAAAAAAAACTATAGTATTATAAGAGCTGTACTAGAAGTATGTTGTAGCTATTGAACATGATCAAGAAAGAGAGTATCACTTGTTGCTGTATAACAAATAGCCCTATAACTCAGTGACTTAAAATAATAAGCATGTGTTATTGATCATGAGCCTGTGGGTGAGCTGGGGACTTCTACTGACTTGGACTAAGCTTGGCTGATCTTAGCTAGGTTTGCTCTGTAGTCTGCTGACAGGTTGGCTGGGGCTGAATAGTCTCAGATGCTTTACTCCCATGTCTGGTGATTGACTGGATGTGGCTAGGGAAAGTCACTTCTCCAGCAGGCTAACCAAGAGTTATTCAATGGCAACTGAGCCATGTGGATCACTCATTCAAGAGAATAAGTATAAGTGTGCAAGGCTGCTCAAGGCCTGGCCTCAGAACAATCACTTCTACAACATATAGACCAAAGAAATTCACAGGCCAGCTCAGATTTAAGGGATGTGGAAATAGACTCTACCTCCTGGTTAGAGGTTCAAAGTCACATTGCAAAAGGACATTGATAAAGGAAGGGGAAGAACTAGACTGCAAACAATCTACCAGGAAGAAAATATCTGGATAAAAGATTACAGAGTAAGTAGGCATTCCCTAGCCAAATAAGATAGGAAGAGAATTTAAAGCAAGAAGGGGCTGGGCACCATGGCTCATGCCTATAATCCCAGCACTTTAAGAGGCTGAGGTAGAAGGATCACTTGAGCCCAGGAGTTTGAGACCAGCATGGGCAATATAGACCCTATCTCTACAAAAAAAATAAAGTAAATTAGCTGAGCATGGTGGCACTGCCTGTGATCCCAGCAGAGAGGTGGGAGGCTGAGGTGGGAGGAGCACTTGGGCCTAGGAAGTAAGCTGTGATCGTACCACTGCACTCCAGCCTAGACAACAGAGCAAGACCCTGTCTCAAAAGAAAAGAGGAAAGGCAAGGCAAGGCGAGGCGAGGCGGGGCGGGAAGGGAAGGGAAGGGAAGGGAAGGGAAGGGAAGGGGAGGGGAGGGGAGGGGAGGGGAGGGGAGGGGAGGGAAGGGAAGGGAAGGGAAGGGAAGGGAAGGGAAGGGAAGGGAAGGGAAGGGAAGGGAAGGGAAGGGAAAGGAACAGAAAGGGAAGGAAAGGAAGCAGGATAGTTTGTATTTAAAGACACGGGAACATAGTGTTCCATAATGCTGTCAGGTTACTTGGGAATTAAGGCATCTAATGGTGAGGGAGAGAGAGGAGGATTAAAGACAAGAAATCTGTAAAATGTACCAGAATTCAGGAAAATAAAAGTTAACTTGCAGACAGAATAATATGTTTATGAAAAAGTGACAGGCAAATGGGAAGATGAACAAAGTTAGGTCAATGGATGAATGAATGGTTGATTGTACAGACTATTGTGGTAATAGGGTTACCAAAATTGTTAAGATTATATCTTAGAAAAAAATTTGTAGGTTGGGCTTGGTGGCTCATACCTGTAATCCCAGCATTTTGGGAGGCTGAGGCAGGTGGATGACTTGAGCTCAAGAGTTCAAGATCAGCCTGGACAACATGGCGAAACCCCATCTTAAAAAAAAAAAGAAAAATTAGCTGGGCAGGGTGGCGTGCACCTGTAGTTCCAGCTACTGGGGAGACTGAGGTGGGAGGATCACTTGAACCTGGGAAGCAGAGGTTTCAGTGAGCCAAGATTGCACCAGTGCACTCCAGCCTGTGAGACAGAGCAACACACCCTGTCTCAAAAAAAAGGGGTTTGTAGAATGTGTATTTATTTCAACAAGAAAAGAGGAGGGAGGAAATACCTTTATAAGTGATTGAAGAAAATAATGTGGTTGAAAGCAGGCCTGAAGGAAATAACTTTTCAGCATTTGACTGTGTTCGAGGCTTCACGGAGCTATTGTGATGATGCAAATTGCATGATAGAAACTCTTTCTATGAGACAACTTTTATAAGCATGTTAAGCATAGTGAGTAGGTTTTTGTGAAAACTAATGAAGAGTTTGGCTTATGGTCACAAGCAAATTCCAAGGCTCTAGATTCTCATAAGGCCAAGTCTCTGTGAAGACTGTTGATGTCAGAGATATATTTATATAGAGATTTGTGCATGTGTGTGTTTCCATTGGGGTATGTGTGTGAGCTGGTAATTTTCAATTCATGGATTTCTCCACTCTGAGACTGAGTTGTGTAAATTGAATAGCAGCTCTATTCTACAGTTTTCCAAAGCCACTTTCATTGTACTCCTGGGTCTGCGTTGCAAGTGTGGAGCTCGCCCAAGTCACCAGGTGCAGCAGATTTTACTGTGAAGCATAACAGGCTAACATTAGCATCTCAAGCTCCTCAGAGGCAGAATAGAAATTTTGTAGTTCATTTTCACAGCTAAGTAATACTACATTGTGTTAATATATCACAGTCTATTTTTCTGTTCTTTTATAGATTGATATTTCTGTTGTTTCCATTATCTGCTATTATGAAAAATGGTACTATGATCATTTTTGTATCTCTCCTGGTGCCTGTGCAAGAGTGTTTCAGGGAAGTATATGTAGAAGTGGATTCCTAGGATGTAAGATGTGTAGGTAACCAACCATCTCGGTTTGCCTGGAACTGAGGAGTTTTCCAGGATGTAAGACTTTTGGTGCTAAAACTAGGACAGTCTCGATCAAAATGGTATAAGTGGTCACCTTAAATACACATATGATCAATTTTACAACATAATACATATTAAACTCTTTCCCACAGAATTGGTAGCAATTTACACTCCCAACAAGTGGTATATGACTATTCCCTTTGAACACCATTCTCTTCATGCCTAGTGTTCTTGATATCTTAATTTTTGCCAATCAATTGAGGGTGAAATGGAATCTTGCTGTGATTTGATTTTCCCTGGTAACTAATGAGGTTCGGCATCTTTTCGTGTTTAGTTTTCCCTGTGTGTGTTCTCTTCTGTGAAATGCCTTCCATATCTTTCATCTTTTCTTGTTTTGTTTTGTTTTTTTTAAATTAGACACATCTAATTTATCTCTTCAGATTTTCTTGATTTTTCCAGCACTTAGATTAGGGTCTCTCAACGGCAGCAGTGATGGCATTTTGGACTGCGTAATTCTCATGGGATACTGTCCTGTGCCTTGCAGCACATTTAGCAGCACCCTTGGCTTTTACCCACTAGGTGCCAATAGCACCCCCAAGTAGTGAAAATAAAAAATGCCTCTAGACATAAAACTACCTCTTGCCAAATGTTTCCCTAGGGGCAAGATTGTACCTGGTTGAGAGCATCTTGCTCCTGTGGGAAAGAGAAGGTAGCCAGGCAGGTAAATTCTGTTTCCATTTCTCTCTCTGATGAACTCTTTCTCAAGTACAGCATGTCTCTGTCCAGCATGTTTAGAAGTGTCGCATGTCACATAGCAGATGCATTGCTGAACCACTGGCTCTATTTCTTCACGGTAATGCGGTGGTCACAGCAGTAACGTCTCACTTTGTCTTGCTGCTCACCCTTCCCTGCTTCATTTCCTATCTCTTCTCTTTCCCACCTTTGGATTGCATATTCCAATTAAAACCTCAGCACTTAATGCATGTCTCAGGTTCAGTGTCCTAGGGAAACTGAATTAAAACAAGTAGTTACAGACAAGATGCCCTACTGGTAGGACTTTGGAATTTGATTACTGACGTGTCTGAAAGCAATAGGGATCATATATTTAGTTGTAAATTGAGATGAAAATAAACCCTAGCAGGCAGCAGCATTAAAATTACTTAAACTCTCATCTGTAGTAAATTGGGATATGGCTTAAGTGGGAGGTCAGGTGTTAGGAGACCTAGTAGCTGCAACACACAGTGGCTATTAAAGCACTGATATTTATGCAGATTGTGAAGTAGATGGCTACTTTTGACCTGAGGAAAGAAAATGTTAAGCTGAGGATGGTTCATTGCCTACTTAAGGCATGCTCTGAAAGCCAGAGGGCATCTATGGCTACTTTAAAGGAGACTAATCTCTGGTCACTGCAGGGCAGACTGTGATGTAACCCAGGCCCAGGATCTGACTATAAGGCTGGTAGGGCTGCCAAGGAGACAGGATACACAGCTTTGTAAAATCTCCTATTTAAAACTCAGGGCCATGATCGGAATAAGGAGACGTGGGATGAGTTCATTTGGATGGATGAGATTGAGGACCTTAAACCCCTAAGTTCCCTTAAACCACCCTGGAAGACAGGAGTCATCCTTCTTTTTCTGACAGAGAAGAACAGCTTTCCTTGCCCAACAGTTGTGTAGGAATCTCACCTGAAGCAGGTGCCTTATGAAATCGTTCTTGCATGCCTTAAGATCTTTCTCTGCCACTGCTCATTGTTTCCATGCTGATAACTAGAGTGTAGACTCAGCGGAGAAGTACCAGCCACCTCCAGGGGGAAATAGCCTACCCACTGAACAATTGAAGTACCTTGAAACCTACCCGGGACTGGACCTTGAGTGTATTAGAGTGGAGAGGAGTATATATGTTGTGCTGAACTCCTATTGACTTCAGTGGGGATGGCACCAGGTTCAAGAGGCAGAAGAAGAGACCCAGAGCCAGTAAACACGACATGGGGTCTCATGAAGGGCTTACATACGGGGGAAAGAGTCCAGTGGTGGTGAGCTGGACAAGAGAACCACAACCACTTGCAAAAAGCATGCAGTTTATATAGCATGTTCACTTAGCCCCCTCCCCTAATAACCTCTACCTGGAAACCTTTTAACCCCACACACAGGGCCTCAAACCCCTGTACAGCCCACATTCCACAGGACAGGATGGGACCCAGATGTTCCTCATAGGAAAGGAATAGCTCTCTGGGTTATTAATCCACTCCTGGATTCCCTAGCTCAGAATTCCCAGCTGCATTCAGGTGCACCATAAAGGGTCATTCTTAGGATATGCTTAAGTGATTGTTATCAGGTGCGTTTACCATAGAGTATAATGCTAGATCAGAGGGTGTTCATTGATATAGAGGCACTCACTCATAAGTCAAGATTCAGTTGTTTGTCAAGGACACTTGGAGCTGATCCCAATAGTTTTCTGGGATGGTTCTTCAAATTCTGTATGTTCTGATGGCCAATAGCAAATGAGGAAACGCCACAAGTTCTTTAACAGTCTCAATAAAGTGTCCGATAGCTCAGAGAGGACGGACGTTAGAATGCATGTTAAAAAGGTTTTAGGTACAATCTTCAAATCTATCACTTGACTATTTCTAACGAAGAAGACCCAGAGGACACTCCCTTCACAAAGACAGTAAGGGATCCTGAAGAGGAGTGCTGACGCATTTGAGAAGCTGGTCTGAAAAGGCTGCCATCTATGGGCTGGGGTTGACATTTGAAGAAGCTGTCCAGGAGTTGATCTTCCTAATATTGCTCGGATGATGGGGCCCAGAACAACAGAGGCTAAGTAGCGGTGCTTACTATTAAGAGTTAAGGTGGCCTTAACTACTTATAATGCGTAGCAAAATTGAAGTAGCAGTCAGGGTGCCTTGAGCCACAGGAATCTAACAGTGGCTAAGAGATCCTGGAAATCTTTGGGACAAAATAATTGGGCAGCTAATAGATCTGCAGTTTGGATAATGGGAAAACAACTGAAGGGTTATAAACTATGGAATTTCATGGACCCTTTCCAGGTTTCCACATCTAAGTCGGTTCAGAGATGGCAAAGGAACCGTGGCAGTCAGCTCATGTTCATGTTTCATGTTTATCCCATTTTAAATTTTTTGTACATTTTACACATCGTTATTGCATATCTACCTGCGAATTCTAATACATGATGTATAGTCGGTTGATTGTTATTTGGTCACCTGGGGCTCTGGGTGACCAGTACTCTCCATGTTTCCCCATGGAGAGTATTGCTTTGTGTTCTCTAGGAGTCAGGAATATTGGCTGTCTTCCGGGATTCCACGCTAGGGAGGGGCTGACTCTCAGGCTTGGCTGCTCTGCCTTCCATTGCCCAGGGCCTAGGCTTTGTCTTTACAGCAGTGTTGTTATCGTCATATTCCTTTAGAGCTACCCAGTCATTTTCTTTAGTTTAATTCCTAAATCGTTTCTCTGGTATTATTTCTCTAACATTTATTTTTGTGAGCAAAGGTGGAAGGAAGCTCAAATATTTCATTTACTAACTACTGAGCCTAGCATAATGTATTACTTCTTTAAAATTTTTTTTTGAGACAGGGTCTCTGTCTGTTGTGCAGGCTGGAGTGCAGTGAAACAATCATAGCTTACAGCAGCCTCAAGCTCCTGGGCTCAAGCAGTCCTCCTATCTCAACTTCCTAAGTGTCTGTGACTACAGGTGCAGGTCACCACACCTGACTAATTTTTTATATTTTTAGTAAAGATGAGGTCTTGCTATGTTGCACTGGCTGCTCTGGAACTCCTGGACTTAAGTGATTGTCCTGCCTCAGCCTCCCAAAGTGTTGGGATTACAGATATGACCTACCATGCCAGGCCATCAAAATTGATCTTTTTATAAATGTATCCAGGATATATTTGCATTTTAGCATAGGGATCCTTTAAATTACCTAGACTGCATACTACCAAAAATGAAATAACTTTGTCTCTCTACTTGCCTGAAAATGACTTAGAGCAATTAGCAATTGCCCAGTGCACCAATTATAATGGCATTGAGTTTGGTCCAGGAAGTCTTTAATTGAATGAATCAGAGGGGTATTCTTATCCCTTGTTCAGTATCTTTTTCACATGGTTAACAGATATTGATCAGAAGACTGGGCCTGTAGGCCTAGATCCTGAGGGACGTTTCTCTAGTCAGAGGCAAACTCAGCTGGTCCCCTCTCCACACATTCCTTATTTATGGAACACACACATTCAACATGTACTGAGCTGTCCCTCTTATTTAGTCATTTTTTAGAAACATGATAGTAAGTGGTACATTTCAGGAAGATTTTCACACATTTCAAAGTTTGACATGCACAAAGACAAATTTTTAACTGTTCAGAACACTTTCATCTTCGGAACTGCCAAGTCTCTATACTTTATATATAGAGAGAAATGTGAATGACTTTGATTAACTGGTCAAAGGGTAGAGCAGGGTTCTCATGCCTATGGAGACCGCACAGTGTAAGGGAAAACTGGCAGGGGGTGAGAAGTTTGCAAAGAGGGAAACGTAGGCCTGTGTAAATGCAATGGCTCCTACCTATCTCCAATCTGTAATTGCTCTATGGGAATGTGGGCCAGATATTCTGTTTTTTTAAAGGAAACTGGAAGCTTGAAAGCTAGAGTTTTCTAATATAAAACCTCCTAATTTTTAAACATTGGTTTATTAAAAAACAAAAATAGGCAAACAACAAATGACCTGATTTTCTGGGGGAAAAAAACATGTTTGGGGCACCCTATGTGCTGAATCTAGCCTGCAGACAAGTTCAAATATGCAGCATGTAGCTTGAGATGGATGAGTTTCAAAATGTAAATCCTATCTACACTGGCAATTGGATTATTTTGTGTCAAGGAAAATGACTTTTTTGTCTTAAGGTATTTTTGCTTTTGATTGCTGGTTTTATTGCTTGGGATTTTCTTCTCCCTGGTATAACTGAACAGCCTAGTGGATACTTTATCATCTAAAACTACATATAGGCCTATACTATGATCCAGCAATAGCCCCCCTAAGTGTATGCCCAAGGAAAACTAGTGCATAATGGATCTATTCAAAGTAATACAAAACTGGAAACAAGCCAGAAGTTCAACAACAGAAGAATGAGAAATAAATCTTGGTTTATTCATTCAGTGGAATGCTGTGCAGTAATAATAACACACTTTTGTTTTGAGACAGAGTCTCACTCTGTCACCCAGGCTGGAGTGCAGTGGCACAGTCACAGCTCACTGCAGCCTCAACCTTCCAGGCTCAAGCAATCCCCTCATCTCAGGCTCCTTAGTATCTGGGACCACAGGTGCTTTCCACCACGCCCAGCTAATTCTTTTATTTTTGTAGAGACAAGTTCTCACTATGTTGTCCAGGCTGGTCTCAAACTCCTGAGCTCAAGCAGTCCTCCCACCTCAGCCTCCCAAAGTGCTAGGATTACAGCTGTGAGCCACTGTGCCTGGCAGAACATGCTGTTAATACACACAACAACATGGATGAATCACAGACATTTCGTTGAGCAAAAGAGGCTGGACCCCCCAAAAATGTATTATGTGTGATTCCATTTATACGGAGCTCAAAAACGGGCAAAATTAATCTTTGGTGTTAGAACTCAAAAAACTAGTTTGATATGTTGAGTTAGCTGTCTCCTTTTGCTGCTCAGGGGTAACTGCTTAGTAATTTGAAGGAGGTTCTCAAGTATCCCTGTTTGCCATAGGCATGAGGGGACTGGGTGCTTGAAGGTCCACCCTTCCAATCCTTCACCAACTGAGACATCTCCATCACAATGCACGCATATAGAGGGGAAGGCACTCTGATTCCCCATGTGACATGATATTTCACTTTTTTCCCAAGTCCTCCAGGTTCCCTATTTGTGAAATATAAGTTTCTTTATCCATCATAGAGATGTACAGTTTTTTTTTATTCCTACCAAGCTTGAAGGAGTGGCTCTTTGTGGAGTGTTACTTATGTATATGTTGATTTCACATCTTCCCCAGAGCATCCTAGTCTCTGCACATAAAAAAAAAAAAAAAAAAAAAAAAGAAGAAGAAGAAGAAGCAGCAGCAGCAAAATAACCCTTCTCTTTTCACTCACAAGCTTAATATTTTTTTTTCAAGTTTCAAAAGGAATAGACTAAGGGGAAGAAAATACACACCCAAGGCTATTTCTCTACTACTAGGAATTGGTGTTTCCATACAGATGGTTTCTCATACCCCGGGGACTAGTAAGTGCAGCCTTGAAAGGAAGCAATTGGAAAGTACCTAAAAGAAGCTCCCAGCCTATTTTATTTGGCACCTGCTCTCTAGGGCAGAAAGTGAGACGAGGAGAGTCTGCAGTAAAAACCAAAGAAGTAACTGAAGAAGGGGAAACATACACTGAGCCCTTAAGCTAGAAAGACCTCTGATATTACAACCAGGACTGTGTATTTCAAACACACGTGTAAATAGTGGTGGCTTATCGCAGCTGATAGGGCACGAAAGACAGCAGCCAGAGATCTGGTTGTAGTACGGGGGATGCAGAGGAGGGTGTTGTGACCATTCTTTAAGGATTTGTTCCTTATTCAAAGTGTCCTATATCCCTGCATTATTCAACCATCACTACTCAAAATGGAAAACATGGAAATAACTCAGAATGTATAAAGTGCTTCACTTGTTATTTATAATGCAGGAAAGATAGGGAAAATTCAAAAAATGGTTTTGTTAACTTCCAGTTGTTATGTCTCTGTGTTTTAAAATTAAGTTATATCTCATTACAATAAGCTTCATGGGAAATTTGGCATTTTATTCCATGGAATTCTCACTGGTCAAAATCAAAGGTACTTGACCTAGGTGGGAATCAGGTGTCTTCAGTCATGCTTAGCTACATCACTTCTAGATGGCAATGCAGTCTTGAGTTTACTTCTTAACCTCTCTGAGCTCCGAGTGAAGCAAGGTGAAATCCATGCTTTGTCTGTTCCTTAAGTTTGTTATGAAACAAAACCAAAGGCATCCTAACAAAGTGTCAAGTGTGAGGTGAATGGGAGTTGTAATCATTCTTACCCCCGTGGCTTAGAAAGCAAACCAAATGGCATGTCTGCAAACATTCCTTAGATGAAGTGCTTTTTGATTCTTGTGACTCATGTTTGGTTTTTATTGGAAAATGGATGTAAGTATCATTGGTTATGGGAAAGAAGTTAAAGACCATGCATTCGGAGGGAGAAAAGGAGCTATACAGTTGCAATAGAAAGCAGTGGGATTTATTCTATCCTCTCTTTCTGGCCGGCCAAAGAGTATAATTCCATGGAGTTGTTTTTCCTTATATCTAAAATAGAAATACCAGTATCTACCACCCTGAACTACTTAAGAGGAATGTTGTAAACATCAAAGGAAATCATGTGTGAAAAGGCTTTAAAAGTTCAAATAAAGTAAAAGAGTATATAGCTGAGGGGTTATACCACTTTTCCCTCTTGTTCTCAGAAAGGTTTCTAAGCGTTATATTGAAGATTCTGGTAAGCTTAATCAAGCCCTCTCCCACTTGTAATGCTATCTGATTTTTTTTCTTCCTTTTATAAATCTAAATAAGTAAAGATAGTATCTAGCAAAAGGCATTGTATGTGTCAAATTTATCATATGGTTAAACAGTTCTAACATCATGGGCTCATGTCAATTAGCTCATGTCAACATTTTATTGTATTAAAACATTGGTCAATGTTTTACTATATTAACGTTGGCCATAACTTGGGAAAATGTGTATTGTCCAAACCAAGACTGGTTTGAGAGTAAAAAGGAGAGCTGTTAATAATTATGTCAGCCTAACAATAGTCAACTGAGACTGTTCTTGGAAAACAATTATTGTCTAAAAGCTTCCTTTTAAAAATAAGTCATAATTATGCCTAATATGTTCTACAGACTAATAGAGGCATGGGGAAGATTTTTTAATGAGCAAACTAAATGTATTCCATGGTTCTAGCCTTCGAGAAGCCACAAGTCTATATGGTAAGAGAAAGCTTATGAAATATAAGGATGCAAAATTAGTAAATGAAAGGCATCATGCTAGCTAACATGTGTTGGATTAAGTGGAGTAGAATCTTGGAGATTTAGACACGCCAATGAAGATTCAGACAACCTTGAGTTGTTGGGGAGCTTCTCTGAGAGGGCCAAAGTCTTTAACTGGGTCTGGAAGACTGGTGGGATCTCAGTAGATACAGGGAATAGCATAGTTGGAGGTATTTGGGGCAGGTAAAACACTGTGGAGAAACACACAAATAGATGAGTTTCCATGGCTGTGTGTAGAGGGGAGAGACAAAAGGGCTGTGATTAAATTTTATAAGGATAAAATCTATTGTTTCAACAAATAGTTATTGAGTGTCTGTTACATGATAGGCAGTGTTCTAAATTATAGAGATATAACAGTGAACTAAACAACATATTTACCCTTATGGAGTTTATACTCTAACAAAGGAGAACTTCCCTTAAAATCTGCACCTTCTTTAAATGAACGTTTAGATGGCAAGAAGTCTTTTGGGGAAAGGGGGAATGCTACTTAAAAAGCAGAAAATGAATGATTCAGGTCATTTTCTGTTAAAATAATAAGGGATTTCTAGCAATTGAGCTAACTTATCTTCCTTAGCCAGAATCTAAAACATGGAAAAAGGTTTATTGAGCATCCATCTATCCATTCATTCATTCAACAAATGTTTATTGAAAACCTACTAGGTGTCTGGCTCTTCTACGTGCTGGGGATACAGCAATGAGAAGTTTGGAGAAAGTTCCCTGCCTCTGCAGAGATATTCATCTAGTAAAAATGGATCCTCCCAGATCGTATATTCTAATCCACAAAAATGAAAATTTAAAAAAAAACTCTTCAAGTACTTCTTTACATATTCACTTTCTACAAACAGAGCTAATAAGATGAAAGTGGTTATTTGCTTTTCTCTATAATACAATTTCCTTGCTCTGATTATTACTGTGTGGGTCCAAGTCTTCTTGGAAATGTAATAGATGCCTGTGGCAATTGAGAATCATTAGGAAATAGAAAAAAGAAACTTTCTCCCACACGTCTGTCTCAGAGAGTAGTAGACCATTTGTCATGCCATGGGCAGCCCTATTTGGAAGATGGGAGATGATAACCTGACTATGAGGTTAAATACCCCCCCAAAATGCTTCTGCTTCAGGCAAGACAGTATATTTACAATGTCATAATACAGAGTTAATGTCACTGTATAAAACAAAAATGTGGGTCTGTTACTCCTAATTTGAAAACTGGGGCACATATGAGAATAACAGAAACACAGATTGCTAGACCCACCCACTAGAGAGCCTGATTCCAAAAGAATTTTCATTTCTCCCAACCCCCGGTGGTGATACCTATGCTGATGGTCCAAAGGTTGCACATTGAGAACCACTGTGTTCTTCTTTCAATATGTGGCTGTCATATAAATATAACATTGATTGACCTGTAGATAATGTAAATTGTAATATTTATAAAGGAGGTCATTGTATTCATGTAACTGTCTATGGCTGGGCTACCCAGTATGGTAGCCACTGGCCACATGGAGCTATTGAGTTCTTGAAGTGTGGCTAGTGCCATATGTTGAAATAAAAATATTTTGGATATTTTATGTTAAATAAAACATATTATTAAAACTAATTTCACTTGATATTTAATTTCAATGTGGCTACTAGGAAATTTAAAGTTAACATGTATGGCTCACATTGCATTTCTACTAGATAACACTGGTCTATGGAGCTTTTCTAAACATGTATATGCTGAGGGTTGGTTTTTATAGAACTGAGAAATTTTTGTAGAACTTAAAAGTTGAATTTTTTTTTTTTTTTTTTTTTTTTAAGAATTTAAGAGTTACCAGCAGAGGAAAAGAAGGTATTGTGCTTTCTTTGTAAATAACTTCTCAACAATATCTTTTTTATTCACTTGCTTTGAATAATAGTTAACAAGATAATATTCACTAGAAGATGACTTCAATAGAGGTTTGCCAGCTCTCACATCTTAATTAATGTGGCTGTTGGGTCTGTTTCTCCTAAGTTTACCTCAGTTCCTTGGAAGTGTTAAGAAATGCTCTCCTTCAGAAGGAAGGGTTATTAAAGGTCACTGCATTTCCCTTTTTAGAATCCATCCAAGCTCCAGTTGCAATACACATAGATCAATTTCAGATAGATTGTAAATCTAAGCACAGGATAATGCAGTATGAACTTGGTGGGAGTAAAGACTTTTTCAACAGGACATAGAAGGTAATAAACATAATGGAAAAGATACATAAATTGGTCTAAACTAACATGTGTTCATCAAATACATCTTTGAGCATGAAAAGGAAAACCATAAAGTGGAAGAAAACATTTCAGTGCATTTGTTCAACATATCCAGAATTTATAAAGAACTCCATCAAATGAGTAAGAAAAAGGATGAGAACCTAATGGAAAATGGGCAAGGGACTTGAACAGATATTTCACAAGAGAGGAGATCTGCATGGCCAAGGCACATGAAAGAAGCTCAAGCTCATTAGGGAAATGCAAAATAAAGCCACAATGAGATGCCACTACACACCCACCAGAATGACAATCATAAAAGGATTGACAATTGGAAATGTGGATGAGGACGTGGAGCAACTCAAACTATTGGCAGGAGTGTAAATTGAGCACTTTGGAAAGCTGACTGGAGTGCTCTACTGAAGCCAAATATACTCATATCCTTTGACACAGCAATGCTACTACTAGGTATGTATATACCCAATAGTAATGCATCATACATGTCACCAAAAGACATGTACTTGAACATTCAAAGCAGCATTATTTTTTAAAGTCCCAAATTAGAAACAACCCAAGTGTCCATCAACAGTAAAATGAACTTATATATTGTGGTAGAGTCATGCTATGATATACTAGACAGCAATAAGAAAGAACATGGCCTATCACGACATGAATTAATCTCACAAATACAAAATGTTGAATCAAACACACTTAGAATTGTGTGATGTAATGATTCTATTCATATCAAGTTCAAAATCAAGCAGACCAATCAATCTCTGGTGAGAGAAGCCAAGATAATGGTTTGCCTTTGATGGAGTTGGTTACTTGGGCACAGCTTGAGGAAGGCTTCTAGCATTTTTCTCCTTGGTCTGCACTGTGGTTTCAGGAATGTGTTCCCTTTTTGAAAAGTCTTTAAGCTGTACCCTTTTCTGTACACATGTTATACCTAAATAAAATGTTGAACAAAAAGAGAGATGAAATACAAAGTCGTACCCCATGACCCTCCCAGAAAAAGTAACTCACCTCTTTGAAATACACACACACACAGACACGCACACACACACACACTCACTCACACATGGCCATCACTGTATCTCACTACTTAAAACTTAAAAACAATATAGACTTTTGTTTTATACTTAAAACTATAGTTTGCAGTTGGCAATCAGAAGTTGTTTTAATATAATAAGATTTTTTGCACATATCAGTCCAATTTATTTATCTTAAATTCCTCATTGGACATATATCATTGAAAATCAAAACTAGAATTATAGTGTAAAGTTAAAGTGTAAGTAGTATATTGTTCTATATTCAGTTAAATGTCATCTAGCTAATAGAGATCTTATGTGATTCAACCTGTCCTGAAAAACCTTAAAAAAAGGACCTTGATGATAGGTAGGTTCTAAAGACCATAAGATTTGAATAATTCTCTATACTGTTAATTCCAAAGATTTATGACAATGATAAATTTATGCAACTGACATACAATTATTTACATTAGATTGAAGTGAAAACTAGATAGAGATATTATTTTAGAAGTATACATTGTTCAACACAGCTTATGCAAAAGTCTTTATGAGTGCATGGTTATATTCCTTACTGGTAGGAAGCTGCTCGTAATGCGTATCTTTGTGTTAATGAGGTTTATTATATGACTCAAAATTTATTTGCTCAAAATTTATTTGCTCAACAGCATTTTTGGTTTTAGTGTGTAAATGTATGATTACAACACAGTAACATATAATATCTAAGCATGACTATATTGAAATGCTTCATTACTGACAAGTTTCCACTAATGTGAACTATATGGCTCTTTGAGTTAGAAATGTCTGTAATTACTGTTCTTTGGCTTTATTAGGATTACTTACGGGGAAATTGTGTAGTGTATGTGCATGTGTGTGAGAAAGAGAGAGAGGGGAGAGAGAGAGAGAGAAAGGGAGGGAGGGGAAGATGGAAAGGGACAGATAAAGGAGAGATGAAGAGGGAGAGAATGGAAGCAGAAGGGAGGAAGGAGAGAAACTACTACAATGAATCAAACTTGTGTTTCTGCATTGACTTTTTGCATTTGGAGAATAAAAAGCCAAAACCGTTTCTCCTTGCCATCTGTGTTTCCAAGTATCACTTTAAGAGGGTCTTATCCCACTCTTAGATTATCAAGAAAAATGTCAGATTTACAAGGAGTGCCACTTTTATCCCTTTCCTGAAAGAGGAATATCTATTGCCTTCCCAAAGGATCAATTGTATTCTCTTATCATAAATGACTTATTTGCAATCCATGGAACCAGGAAAGTTGCCATTCTTCTTTGCTTAACCTTAATTCAATTCAACTGCAAGACACATAGAATAAAGTGGAAATATATTATAATATTCACCCATGATTTACTGGTAGAGGAGAAACTAGCATTGCTACAGTGGCAGTCACTTTATGTACTTTATTTAATTCTTTTAACAAACCCATAATATAGACTTTTTGTTTTGTGAGTTTGTGTGTTGGTGGGGAGGGAGTAATGTATTTATTTATTTATTTATTTTTAATGAAGAAACTGGGGATAGAAGAAATCCAGAATTTGTCTGTCAGGCTCACACAGCTGCCAAGCTGATATTGATTGGCCCAAGTGAACTCTCACTCCTTCTAGGATAACATCCTTCCTCTCAGTTTTGGAACTTTGTCATGACCATGCCTACATCTTTTAAAATGCCAAAATTTCCAAAGTTTGTGAAGATATATTTTACAACTATTTAAAAAGGCACCATGAATACTTAAAAACTAGGGTGATGATTACTTTCCAAAATTTCCCCTCTAAACTAATTACATGAATGACGTTGAATCATGTGTTTTTAAAAAAATCACTGAGAGTTGGAATTCCTTTAGTGTCAAACACCTTAATTTAAATTATATTATATAGAAGTGTATCCATGGAATAAAACATAACCTAACTGCCAATTGAAATAAAATTGAGGCTGACCCTTCCAAAGTTCTGTAGATGAACTCCTATGCATACAGTAGCGAGGATGAACACTTAACACTCCTGAATCCCATTCTGAGAGCATATTTGCATTTTCATATGGAAGGTGTGATGCAAACAAGTAATTTCAAAAGCTAATTATAAAAGCCATCTTTAACCTTCTCATTACTTTCACACAAGGAATGTGGCTTTAATATTTCTTGATGTTACTGTACAGCGATACTGATGAAACAGGTCCTCTTATCTGGCTGTTTTCTTTTACATGAAAAACTCTGAATACGCTCAAGTACTCTAACAGAGTGAGCAATTGCTTCGATATTAATTCTCTGGAAGGAAGAATGTATAATCAGCAAAGTTTGAACAATTAGTGATGTATGTACCACTATGTACCTGGGCACGTTCAGTGATTTCTTTGCACATGGATTTAAACATGATGCTGCATAATAAGGTAGGCTTTGCAATCTTAGAAGCTTATAGAAGCTTTAATTCTAATAACAACTTTTCTTCTTTACCCTCACTCTTCCTTTCCTCACTCTCTCCCATCTCTGTCTGAGTGTCCTCAGTAATCAAGTGCTTTCCTCTTTTGGTACAGATATTATATGTTGGGACTCTGGGTTTTATCCTGGTAACTCATGGCCCCCTGCATTTGAAACACCTGCATTTGAAACAAGTGCATTTCTTCTTAGGCGTGTCCAGGAATATGTTTCTAGGAAACTAGCAGGCAGCTGCAAGGAGCACAGATGTTGTTGCCCTGCCTGTAGCCCCTTGGCTTTCTCTGGCTGCTGAGCCTGTGTGTGGGGGCAGACAGAAATGCTGAGGAAGGTTGGGCACAGTGGCTCACACCTGTAACCCCAGCACTTTGGGAGGCCAAGGCAGGTGGATCACCTGAGGACAGGCGTTCAAGACCAGCCTGGACAACATGGTGAAACCCCATCTCTATTAAAAATACAAAAAATTAGCTGGGCATGGTGGCAGGTACCTGTAATCCCAGCTACTCGGGAGGCTGAGGCAGGAGAATCACTTGAGCCCGGGAAGCAGAGGTTGCAGTGAGCCTAGATCATGCCATTGCACTCCAGCCTTGGCAACAGGAGTGAAACTCCGTCTCAAAAAAAAGAAAAAAAAGAAAGAAGGAAAGAAATGCTGAGGACTACCCCTGGGAGAATCTCTCAAACCTCTCAAACCAGTGATGGATAAGAGCTGATGGACAAATGCTGCAGTGTCCTAGATCCAGGATGGGAAGCAGGGGCTAGCAGTGGTATCAACTCTGAGGTACATTTACCTTCTCTCCAGAGAAGGTCCCCAGCAGGATGGAGGCCCAGTTGCCCACTGCACTCACTTGCTTCTTCACTCACCTTGCATTGACAGTCTTCCTTTCCCTGAATTATTTCCCTACATCCCTACCGTTGCTTCCTGGGACTAATTCCCAGATAAACTACCTGCACTCAAATCCTCATCTCAGAGTCAGCCTTCTGGGGAAACCCAATCTAAAACACATATTTCTTCTTTCAAAAATGACATGATATACCAGACCAATGCTGATTTTCATTAGAAGGTAATTCTCCCTAGGAATTAGCAGTCCACATTGAAGAACAGCGGCCACCACCCACGCCATGTGGGGGCATTGTAAATGGTGTGTCGCTGTCAGCCTGCCCTCGGCACAACTCCACCTGGCATTTTGATTCTTCTTCCTGTGACCACAGCTCTCCTTTGCCTTTCTCACTAGGGACAGTTCTACTGACAGTTTTTCTATCAGCTGACCTAAGTGAGTCAATTCCTATTTTTATGATACTGTTGTCTGACTGGCTGAGCAAAGAAGATTGTTTTTGTGAGGATGGAGAGGGGTATGTTTTTTTTTTCCCCCAAATATCTAGAGCACAGCATCTTGTTATCCTCAAAGAAGAACTGATCTTCATGTGAAGGCATCTATATGTAAATGTTCTTATGAGCTCTGATGCCTGCAGGCCTGCTTGGCAATCATGTGCCTCAGAATGACCCAGAAGCCCAGATGTGTTCCAGTTATCTCCATGCACAACTATAAATAAGCACATAGGAGTCTACACATGAATTCGCAGAGATATCTAAGAGAGATTTAACTGTTAAACTCCTCTACTCACTCTAATACCAAGATACTTCAAACCCCAAGGTAATAATTATGGATATAGAGGATCAGAAAGCCATTTCAGATAAAGACTTAGAATCTGAATACTCTATTTTTCTAGCTCAAGTTACCAAAATAGCTTTCTCCAAGCCAATCCGCAGATGTCCCTTGCTTATCAGCAGTTTCATTGCCGAGTTCCAAATCATTAAACACTTGAAGCATGAAGGCCAGGGAAACGAGTAATTATTGGTTTGGTGAAGTTGCAAGGGAGGTTAGGAAACCCAAGAGAGAGTTAGGCTGCCAGATATAGACACAAAGGAAGAAGAGGGGTGAGGGAGGAGAAATAATTAAGAGTCTGCTTGCAATCAATTGAGTGTCCATCTGCTATTGAAGTCATCGTAACACCAAATTCTGGTAATTGGTATTTGGCTGAGTAGACAATTAGGCTGGCCACAGAATGAAAGGAAGCCAAAGACTGGTGAGTCTATCCTGCAACCTTATTTCCTCCTCTTTCTGAAGCAGAGTTTGGGGACGGAGAAGTGGCAGACAGAACCTCTCACGGTTTCTGCAGAGGGGAGCGTGTTTGCAGAGCAGTGACACCTCCTGACTCAGAAAACAAATGAAGCAGTACCTGAGGAGAGAAATGTTCAACTACAGACGTTAATTATTAAAACAAAGGCAATAAGGGCTGGCGGTTCTTTGGAAACAGTTTGAAGTATCACTTCTGTTATATAAATGAAGTTGTTATTGTGATGGAACTATTTTCTAATGATTCAGAATACACATTTAGAGTCATATGACTGAGTCCACATGAATGCCACTGCATCTGCAGTGATGAAGCTACATTGGTGCAGTGGTACTTTATACTTAATTGAGGCTCCTATCACTTGGTAATCTGAGAATCATCATTGAGTAGGACTAACTAGAAAAATGTAAGTTAGAATTTATATAGCCCACGTTTTTGCCAGGCACTGTCCTAAATTGTTTTATATGACAACACGTTTAACAACTCCAGATTTTTTTTTTTTTTTTGCTGATGGGGAAACTGAGGAATAGAGCTACACAGGTGAAATGTTGGAGTGCCGCTGACTTGCTCCCCACCCCTATCCTGTGTTCATGCTATGTGAGCTTCAACCTCTTAGTGTCCTGGGAGGAATTACCAATGTTTCCTGGACTCTGCTTGTCCCTGGCTTTGCTTGGATGACAAGAGGAAGGGGCCATCAGGGGAAGACAAGGGTGCTATCAGCAGCAGGAAAGAAGCCCCAAGCAGGGGAGCCCTGTGCCCACCCAGGACAGATGGGCAGTCAGCAGGAGAACCAAGGACCTGAGTCAGAGTTAGTTACCAATTGAGTGGACACACAGGCATTTTCCCTCCGTTCCTATAGGCCTTGGAGTATCTCAGGTCTCCTTTGAAGAAGCTGCTCAAGTTTAAAGAGATTCTCTGTGCTCTCCTAAATAATACAAAGTGTATTGGGGGGGTGGGGGAGGGGGAAGCAGAATTTGTTTGAAGCAAGACATTTCCTGCTGGCTCCTCATGGGACTCTCAGAAGAAGTCTAGCTTGGAAATAGGAAGGAAACAAAGTCTGCCCTGTGTTTAAATCTGCATTTTCACCCTGTGCCTGCCCTTGGTTTCCACCATGGCTGTGCTCTGGCCAGTTTTAGACTACTCCTATTTCCCCAAAGGGCTCTGGCCTCTCACCTTGGTGTCTGCTTAAATATTTAGCACATCCTTATACCAGTCCCTGCCCCCACCATCGCCAATCCATCCAACCCTTTCCCCACATCTCAGAGCCTTCCTGGGCCCAGCATTCAATTCTGGAATGGATAATCCCTACACGCATACACACAGATGCACACACATAACACACACACACACATACACACACACACACACACCTCCCTCTCTTGGCTTCTCTTTATCCAAGTACTTGTTACACCCCAGTGCAATTAGATCATTGCTTTTTCAGGTAATTGTTTCTCTGAGTGCTCATGGCGACAAAGATTCCCTACTCTGTGCATCTATGTGCTGGGCACCTGGTGGACGCAGAATAAATGTTACTGAATGGAAAATGAACTCACCCTAGTGCCTCAAAGAAAGTGTTTGGCCATATCTGAAGCTGAAGCCACGATGTGCAGGTTTCAGACTCACCATGTATTTCTATGTCTGGCCCTATACTTTTGAAAACCATGAAACCTGGAGAAACTCTGACTCAGTTAATATCCAAAGAGGCCCCTGTATGATGAGCGGCATGTAAAGTAATATTTTTGATAGGCAGTGAAGGAAATCAGAATTCAAAATGACATGGTAAAATTGGAGTTTTAGAATAAAATCCAGTAAAAATAAAGAGCACAAGGGACCATGATTGGGCAGGGGAAATACTTTACAAGTTAGACGGAAAATGATAAACTACAAGTTAAAGTGTCATTTGAAGATATCCAGGAGGAATGATATGACTCAAGCTTCCTGAAAATGAGAATCTTGGCACTGTATCTAAAAAGAAAAATATGCAGACTTGATATATGCAGTAGACGCTCTCTGAGTGCCACCCATATACATTGAGCTTTTCCATTTGCTCTCAGCTGCCAATCTGGGCAGCCTTGGGACTGAGCCCTTTTTTTTTCCATCCTGAGCAAAGCTATACAGTCTGGGCATAAGATAGGCTGGAGGCTTCAGTGAACTAAAGCTCCCCAAGAGCAGCTCTCTGCCAGTTAATCTCTCAGGAGCGGGCAGCTCCTTGGCCTCTTAGGTGAGATAATTTGGAAACACTTGTTTTGTACCTATTCTCAGAGTTCCCTAGCAGAACTGAGCCTCAGTCACACACTATTATAACTGGCTCACCAGCTCACCCTTAATTAGCTTTCTTCTCTTCCACATATTACATCTTTGCTTCCCTAACAATGGTCCCTGTACTTCCTAAATAAACTCATTGTACTAAATGCTTGCCTCAGGATCTGTGAGAGGGGCAACTTTGAACTTCAAGAATGTATCAGTCAGGACACGGGTAAGAAAGGGAATCCATCCCAGGTGGTTCATGTGAAGGGATCTCAATGCAAGGGTTACCTGCAGAGGTATGGAAGCAAACAAAAGATGTTGAGGCCTCCAGGGACTAGCAGCAGCAGGAAGCCTTACTGTTCCTAGGTTGAAGGGGATAGGGGTTGCAAGTGTTTTGTCCGGAGCTGTAATCATAGAGGGATGCAACTATTTCCAATGTGCCAAAGTGAGCTGCAGGGGCTCACACCTGTAATCCCAGCAGTTTGGGAGACAGAGGCAGGAGGATTGCTTGATACCAGGAAGTCAAGGCTGCAGTAAGCTGTGATTACGCTACTGCACTCTTGCCTGGGGTGACAGAGCAAGAGCCTGTCTCAAAACAAAACAAAACAAAACAAAAAAGATACCAAACAGGGAGGGAAAAGGAAGGAAATACCCTGGCCTATGTCTCCTCTTGCCCTCACAACATCTACCAGTGCCTCCCGGTGACCGAACCCACTCAGACACCAGTCACCAAGGTAGTGTCTGTCAAATGGTCCACATGGGTCAGCTTCCGAGGCACAGAGAAGGGCAGATACTGGATTTGGCAAAGCACACAAATAATGAATAGCCCACATGGTTTTCCTGTTTATTACATTGGTGACTTGGCTCCTGCTGGCAGCACATCAGATTCTAGATTCTATTACTGAAGAATTTGGAGAGCCTTTTTTTGCCACTATAAAGATAATTAAAACATTAAGGCATTGAGACCCATTAAGAAAATTATTTAAGGCTCATTTAGCTCAAAGAAAAGCAGTCTGAAGGACCAATTAATATTGTTCATTGCATGTAGCAACACTTTGCTAATGAAGAAGATGGGCTCCAACATAATAATTTTTTAATCAGAAACTTCCAGGCCAGGGATGCAGGCAGAATAGGGCTGTACATCATAACACAGAGGATGTCATTGACATGACATGTTCAGTAGATAAGTACTAGCAGAAGTAGTACCAGCTAATATTGAGCACATGCTATGTTTTAGACACTGTGTTATGAGTACCATATCACATCTTGAAATTCTGAGAACATTCCAATTATACAGATACTGTTATCTCCTTCGTATTCCTTTTCTGGGGCTACTATAACAAAGTACCACAAACTGCGTGACTTAACAGAAATTTACTGTTTCCAAGTTCTGGAGCTGGAAGTTCAAGATCAAGGTGTCAGCAAGGTTGGTTCCTTCTGAGAGTTGTGAGGGAAAAAATCTGTTCCACATATTTCTCCTAAATTCTAGTTGTTTTCTGGCAATCTTTTACTCTCCTTGGCTTGTGGATCTCTTCTTTCATGATTATATGTGGTTCTCCCTGTGTATATCTGTGTCCATATTTTCCTTTTCTATAAGGACACCAGATATATTGGATGAAGGCCCAACCTAATAACCTCATCTAAGTTAATTACATCTATAATGACTCTATTTCCAAATAAAGCCACGTTCTGAGACACTGGAAGTTCAAAATATGGACTTTAGAAGAACACAGTTTAACCCATGGCACCACTGTCAGATGGGAAAACTGAGTCAGCAAAAATCGAAGTGACATAAGGTTTGCCCAGTTAGAAAATGCTTAAAAGATATTCAGTGTGCTAGAAAATATGTGTCACAAGCCTGCAACCAGTGCTATGGAAAGGCAAGGGAAGAGTTGGATTCAGATTTTTAGAGATGTTAAAATCAACTATATTCAAGAAGGAAAGAGATTAAATGAAGGACTGGAAGGAGAGAGTGCATTTATAGTCATGAGAAGTGGGGACTGGAAAGTGGTCCTAGGAGAAGGAAGGGAGAAAATCTGGTTAGATCCTGTATACAGCAGCCTCCTCTGAGAATGAGGGACATTTGCCAAGGCAGGCATATTCCCCACTTCCACCCCAAAGATACCCAATGGACATCAGATCTGCCTTCCAGCCAGCTTTTAGTCTTAAGAAAACCTTCCACCTATTTATTGAAATTCCTGGAAAAGAGGAGAAAAAGCTATCTATTAAGAGGCTTAAAAATACTAATGCCTAATTGAAGAAACATTCAGCAGGAATGAGTGTAATCAATTTGGTCATTAGTTTTTTTGATTGAAGTGGAGAATAGAAAAAAATGCATTTATAAAAAGCAACAGAGGCCATGCAGGATGTAGTGCAAACATCTAAATGTCCCCGGGAGGAAGGAAAAGAGGGTCATCATGTTACATTAGCAAACCAACATGCCCACATGCTTCATAATAAAGAAAACTGGCAAGTTATCAATAGCTTTTCTTCTGCACATTTCTAAACCTTGAATACTGCCCTTCCTTGAAGTCTTTCATGTCTTGACTTTCATATCTTCAGTGCCCTCTGATTTAATCTGAGCAGGCACATCACTATAATGAACAGCTTCAAAATTCTCAGTGATTTAATGCAATAGGAGTTTCTTCTTCATACCCCAGTCCAGTGTACATTCTGGAACCATAATCTTTAGGGAGTTTCCCAGGGTCACATAACTAGTATAAGTGGCAGAACCATAATCTGAGCCCAAACAGTTTATTTTCAGAGAGTCGGTGTGCTCCTAACAACTACAGCTCCTGGTTCCGGTAGCTCTATAGTCACAGTTGGCTACCTTCTATGACAAACAGTTCAAATTCCCAATGGTTTAGCACAATAAAGTCCTATTTCTCATTCACTTCACAGACCAATGGGACTGGTTCTGGTTGGCAGTCTTCTTCCACATGCTCCATCAGGGACCCAGGCTTTTTGTGAGTCAAGATTCCACTCTCTTCTGTCCACAGAGAACTATCTATTCAACTGGCATGTGAGGAGAAAGAGAAAGCTAAGATCAGTCAGGGGAATTTTGTGGGCCATTCCCATAAGTCAAGTAAATGCACTACATTCATATTTCATTGGCTTCAGTCACATGACCATATTCCAGTACTTTGGGAGACTGAGGCAGGAGGATTGCTTGATCCCAGGAATTCAAGGCTGCAGTGAGCTATGATCATGCTACTGCATACCTGCCTGGCTGACAGAGCAAGAGCCTGTCTCAAAACAAAACAAAACAGAACAAGAAACCAAACAGGAAGGGAAAAGGAAGGAAATACCCTGGCCTATGTCTCCTCCTGCTCTCACATCATCTACCAGTGCCTAGACACAAGGGATACTGGGAAACATAATCCACTATACGCCTAGGATAAAAAGGGAAACAGATTTGGTCACAACTTTATATCTCAGACACATCTATGTGTAAGAAGACAACAAGGAGGAGGAAAAAGAAGAGGAAGAAAGAAAAAGAAGAAGAGGATAGATCCCCCAGGTTTTACAATATCCCGTAAGGAGTTGTATTTACCTTCATCTGGTCCTGTATTAATGGAAATTACATTGCAGCTGCAAACAGGCAGCATCACTTTCTGAAATTTCTGAGAAATACAGATTATCTTCAACATGAATGAGCTAGTTGTAGAAACTTCATTCCCAAGAGAACAGCTAATTGGGTCTCACTCTATGTAAAAATATAATTATTCACCGACTGTGGGGCATGTATTTTTCTATTCCTTCTGAGAACAGAGCCAGAGACAGGAACCTAAATTGCAGCATGAGCTATTTTTGGTTAAATAGAAATTTGAGGGAGTGTGTGTGAATATTTGAACAGCATTTCTAAGAAGGTTTGTGGAAGTTGCTCTGGAGATTTCTAGTGAACAATATAGAATCACTTCAGTCCCTAAAGGGAAGAGTTTCAACCCAACTATTAGTATCCAAGTGTTCCGAGAGTGCAAATTACTTAAGTGCTAAGTTTTAAGCCCTAGCATCCTAATGTCTGGAATGGAGTTAGAGTAAATCCTACAGCTTCTTTCACAGAATATATAAAGCTACCTCCTAGAGCTTGAACATTGTTAGACATTTTTACTTCATCTGTGAATCATCCCATATATAAGATGTTGTCATTCCAATGGGTGAGGAGCTGTACACAATATGCCAACCTCCTCTTGCCTCCTTTGACCATCAAAGGGAATATATAGGCAGAGACTTCCCTTCTTACACCCATTTAAGAACATAAAGAACTTGTGTAAGAACATAAAGAACCTCAGGAACATAAAGTGGCACAGATTGTGGGGTTCACCTCAATATGTTTTCCCTTTCCCCAGGACCTTGGGTCCTCAAGTGTTTGTAGTCCTAATATTCAAGTTGTAATTCCCCAGACCAATAAAACCATTTCAAGCTAAGTTCAGTGTTGCAACGTTTTGGCCACTGCTTTGTGCTTCACTGCTTGGGTTTTGAATCTGTAATTCTTCTGAGTTAGGAAATGCCTTGAGAGGAAATGAAGTTCAGAATGTCAGATTCACCTCACATCTTTCTCTTCTCAGCAAGATCCTCACCTATTGAGTTCTGGCTGCCCTAGTAGCTTTCTAGTACCTCTCAATATAACTTCAAAATAAATTGTCAAACTCTTCTCGTTGTAGATGGAAGGGTTTGTACAACACCCTTTTCAGACAATATAATTACATCTTTATGTTCTGAAAGGAAACCTAAGACTCTCTATATAGTGAAGAAACCTCCAAAAATTAAGTAAAATGGAGGTGTTTATGGACTAACAAAAACAGGGCATTTTTCACCAGGAGACCTGAACTGAAAGGAGAAATTTAAGCAGAGAGAAAATTAAGAGGGAGGGATACACAGACATGCAGAAAGGAATAAAGTGTAAGAAAAATAACAAATGTAAGTGAATATTAACTATATTAAATAATAATGTTTTAATAAATGGCTTTCAGTTTGTAAAGTATTACAAAAGATAGTATGAAGCAAATGCAATTCCAAGGCTCTTAACATCGAACACGAAATAGTAAGCTTACTAACATATAAAAGACTACAAAGAGATAAAGACATGTTGCCATCTCCAGGGAAATTATTCAAAGAAAAGCAAAATAATATGCAATTATCTAGCTAATAGAAGGGGGAAAAGGAATGATAACAAATACTTGATTGACCCAAAAGGCCAGAAAGCAGAGAAAAATAAAGATAGGACAAGTTGGGGGAAGCATCTTTGAAGCAAGATAGTTTATTTAAACCCATCTATATTATATTAAATATGAAGGGACTAAACACTTCAATTGAAATTCAGAATGTATAACTGGATTAAATAAAAAAGAAATAAGAAACATATGTTGCTTACAAAATACATACCTTAAATATAGTGATACAGAGAGGTTGGAGGAATAATACTAATAAAAGAGACCATGCAAAAAAATAAAATTAAAAAGCTGAAACAGCTAAGTTTACATAAAAACTCAAGTGAATTTTAAGGCAAGAAGCACTTTTAGAGATAGAAATGTATTATACTTTATTGAAGAATCATTCCACCAGAAAGATATGATTTGTAATATTTATGTACCAAATAATACAGCCTCAACATGGATGCAAAAATTGATAGAATTCAAAGGAGACATTGGCAAATTCACAACTCTTGGTAACTGTTAAACAAACCAAAAGGAATAAGAGAAGATTTGACAAAATCGTTTGCAAACTTAAACTAATTGACATATATAAAACACCACACTTAAGAACTGCAGAATACACATTCTTCTGAAGTGGACATAAAACATTTGCTAACGCTGATCCTATCCTAGGGTAGGAATGTTCCTTTTTGAAGACACCTCTCAGGCAGCCTGTCCTTGGGAAAACCTTCTTTGGCAGCACCCCTGCTCTGGTCTGGAGCAGACCCAGTTAGGACTCCTTAGCATTTAATATTCCGCTACATGTCCATATCTTCTTCCCGCAAACACTAGGGATTCTCTCCTGAGGACTTTTTCTGGTCACAGAAACATGCTCAGGGCCATGCACACTTCAGGGTAGAAACGCCAAAGAGTTAATGTGTCAGATGCAGTTCCCAACCCATAAAAAATGGGAATTGCTGAATAAACATCCCACTTCCTTACCCTTCAGATGGGACCACCCTGGGGTACATCCTATACTACCTCTCAGAAACCCTCATCAGGACCGAGCTCCAGTTGCTGACAGTAGTAACCTGCTGGAAACATACTCTGCACTGGCTGCTTTTTTGGTCCTATCTCACTTCCTCATGTTCTTACCATTCCTCCTGAGATATCTCAGGTAAAGGACTTGTACTCAAACTCTTGTTTAAGGATCTGTTTCTGAGAACCCAAACTAAGACAGGGCCCCATCTGTGCTCGCTAACATAACTTTAACTTACTAAATTATAGTGATCCACCTTCTTTTGTGAGCTCTTTGATGGTAGAGACGATGCTTTTATCTCTGTGACATAGCGCCTGGCACATGACACATAAGAAGTGCTCAACTAGTGCTCAGTTTAGCCATTGTTTAATCAATGACTGAAGCCTGATTTGAAACTCACCATCCATCAGCTCTCAGCACAAGGCTGCCTGAACAGATCACATAGATAGGTTTTGAAAAAGAGAGAGTAGAGACAAATCTGAACTCTTAGGAGGACAGGCCTAGATTACGTGCCACAGGGAATATCCCTAAACATGCTAGTATGTCCAAAGAACCCAGAGGACCTGCTATGCAGATGCACATGGCACCTTCATGGAAGAAAATCTAGGCTGATGAAAAGGGATGTCAGCATTCCTGAGATGGGCTTTTGTCCATCACAATTTTGCCTGGAGCCAGCCCTGTTTGTTACATGAAGACATGCTTTGTTCTGTTGGTATTTTATTTGAAATCAATTCTTAATTTGATTTTAAGGGAGGCAGTGATGCTGGAAAATGAGAGCACCACATTATTCTCAGAGATTGTCCTTGAAACTAAATGGGTCTGCCACACCACTGCATGACTCTACTGTTTTGCCCTATTTATAATGCTTTGTTTATCTGTTGTTCCCAGGAAAATAGCCTTACCCTGACCACTTAAGCATCTTTTGAATGTCAGCAATATGAGAATTACTATGCCAGGAGTTCGGAGATGAGAAAATAGGTGTTTACCATCCAGAAACATAAGGTGTAATGGAAGAGACAGATGCACAGACACAAAATGTTTTCAAGATTGAAGATAAGGCATGTACCAAGAATCTTAAAAGCACAAAGGAGAGACAGTGGACCCTCGAACAATGTGAAGCTTAGGGGTACTGACCTTTACACAGTCTAAAATCCATGCATAACTTTTGACTCCCCCAAAACTTAAACTACCTATGGCCTACTATTGACTGGAAGTCTTACTGATATCAGAGTCAATGACACATATTTTGTATGATGTATGTATTATATACTGTATTGTTACAATAAAGTAAACTAGAGAAAAGAATATGTTACTGAAAAAATTACAGGGAAGAGAAAATGTATTTACTATTCATTAAGTGGAAGTGGACCATCATATATATCTTCATCCTTGCTTTATGCTGAGGAGACTGAGGAGGATGGGGAAGAGGAGAGGCTGGTCTTGCTGTCTCAAGGGTAGCAGAGGTGGAAGAAAATCTGCATCTAGGTGAACACATGCAATTCAAACCTGTTTTGTTCAAGGGTCAACTGTACATTCAAACTCTGCCTGGGAATATTAGCTAAGGCTTCTGATATGGTTTAGCTGTGTCCCCACCCAAATCTCATTTTGAATTGCAGTTCCCATAATCCCCATGTGTTGTGGGAGGGACCCAGTGGGAAGTAATTTAATCATGGTGGCGGTGACCTCCATGCTATTCTCATGATAGTGAGTGAGTTCTCACAAGATTTGATGGTTTTATAAGGGGTTTTCCCCCTTTTGCTTGGCACTTCTCTCTCCTGCTACCATGTGAAGAAGAATGTGTTTGCTTCCCCTTCTGCCATGACTGTAAGTTTCCTGAGGCCTCCCCAACCATGTGAAACTGTGAGTCAATTAAACTTCTTTTCTTTATAAATTACTTGGTATGTCTCGGGTATGTCTTTATTAGCAGTGCGAGAATGGACAAATACAGCTTTTTCAAACTTGCTTTTTCTAATACATTCTCAAAGGGCACAATTTCCCACAGAAATAAAGATCCCAAGGAGCTATGAGATCAAGATACAAGGTTGTGAACAACCAAAGACTCTTTTGGAAAAAATGAGCATCTTGTTAGAGCAGAAACATAGAGAAGGTAGAGAGGATTGGTAGAAACTGAGGCTAGACAGGTTCTTGACCTTTGCTTGTGCCATGGGGTGGCAATCTGATGAGTCCATGTTCCCTTCTCAGAATAATTTCAACTATAGGTCATTGAGGTTTTCAGAAAGTTGAAAAAATTATAATATGGTAGCATATATGCTTCTTTATTAACACATTAAATAACAAGACCTAGCTGTAGGCCTAATACCTACTATAATTTTAAGTAATGATGAGCATAAACAGTATTTCAAGAAAGCCACCATACTGTCCTATGATATTTAAATACCTTTATTTCCATGAGTGAAAGAGTCACAGGTACTGCTACTATTATTGTGGTCTGTTGCTTACATGCATAGTTTAGGAAAATATTAGTTTCCATTCACAGTTAAAAAACATAAAGTTAACTTTTCTGGTCAAATCTCACAGCCATTCTGGACAAGGTTAAGAACACATGGGTAAGAAACTGGCTGATGTTCAAAAGAGTTCAGACTTTTATTTACAAGTAAATGGAAACTAGTGAATGTTTACAATGGAGGGATTGCTGGAATCAACATTGTTTTCTAAACTTAAGTGTGGTCACACCCAGGGTTTCATGTCTAAGGCCACCTGCTGCAGCATAGGGTGCAGGCCCTGCTCATAAAAAATCAAAGTAGAGAAAGAAAGAAGAGGCCAATATATCTGAGAGTCTACAAGCCTGAGCTGCTCAGCCTTAGCTCTTCTACTCCCTCTAGTAAGGACAGAGCGTTATGCTGAGGCTGGAGTGCAGAAGCCAGGGTCTGAATGTGATGCCTCCTATTAGAATGCTGAGTTACATTAGATTTGTTGGAAGAGAGAACCCAAGTGTGGAGGAAAACCTGAGCTTCATATTAAAGCTGAATACATTATGAAGTGAAAAGTATATTTTTATTGCTTTAATTTTTTAAAAAAGACATTCCTTTCCTTCCGTCCTCCATGCAAAATAATAACAGCAAACACACACACACACACACACACACACACACACACACACACACACCCTGATTTTGGTTTCCCTGTGGTTTTCAGGAAAATATATTTATTTTCCTCTGTCTTTAGATATCCTTCAATGGTAAAATGTTAGGGTCTCTGAAATGCTACCCAACACCCTTTTGGACTCACTATTCTCTAATTTTATTGTCAGAATATCAGATACACATTTAATGCACAAAACATAAGCATATTAAATATCAGCAAATATACAAAACTGTGAACACAATAGAGAGTGCTTAAACAAATTTCTTTGTTCTCCTGGGAACTGAATTATCACCAATCAAGATGATTTCATATCAAAGCCAGGACCGTGTTTCATGTATATGTACATATTTATATATATGTGTGTATACTTATCTATCTTTTCAATATTCTCCTAAAGATTTTCCTTTATTTTCATATTGAGAAAAAACAATTCAGAATTCACAACCAGTTTCTTTCTCCCTCTATTTCACTTCCCAATCATATTTTCCAGCGAAGCTGAAATTGAAACTATCCTGTTTTCTTTCCTGTTTATTAAAAAATGACATCGATAATGTTCATCTAGTTCCCAGGAATAGGATCCTAATAAACTCTCTCTTATTTTTCTTTCTGTAGAAATTGTAATTGTAGTTTATTAGGTCCTTCAAAAATAATAAATCATAATTTTAAAAAATTATCAAGTGTAATATTTTAGTATTCACATTAAATATATAGATTGACCCAATTTAAATAATTCATATATTGCCTAAAGCAGTTTGATATGGTTTGGCTGGGTCTTCACCCAGATCTCATCTTGAATTCCCACGTGTTGGGGGAGGGACTCAGTGGGAGGTAATTGAATCATGGGGGCAGGTCCTTCCCGTGCTGTTCTCGTGATAGTGAGTAAGTCTCACGAGATCTGATGGTTATTGTAAGGGGGAGTTTTCCTGCAAATGCTTTTTTTGCTTGCTGCCATCCATGTAAGACCTGACTTCCTCCTCCTTGTCTTCCACCATGATTGTGAGGCTTCCCCAGCCATGTGGAACTCTAAGTCCAATTAAACCTCTTTCTTTTGTAAATTGCCCAGTCTTGGGTATGTTTTTGTCAGCAGCATGAAAATGGACTAATACACAGTTTTTGTTGCCTTACTTTACCAATTTACAATTATAGCTATGTTGTAAGGAAGTGTTACAGAATTAAAAATTAAACATTGCTCATAACAAGTTGTCACCAAATAGCCTTGTGACTAACAGAATAAGCAGCAAGACACATGGTATCAGTTGACTAATTTGTTTGTTATCCATAAATATTTTGGCTGACTATATAGTTTGCTTTTCTTCTTTAAAAACATGCCTTCCTCTGGTAAATGTTAATTTTAAAAAATGTGAACTGAATAATGTAACAGAATGGGGAAGAAATGAATATTGGGAACAATTATTAATTGGGGATGGGCATGGTGCCAGGCACCTGTAGTCCCAGCTACTCAGGAGGCTGAAGTGTGAGGATCACTTGAGCCTGGGAGCTCAAGACCAACCTGGGCAACAGAGAGAGACTCCATCTCTAAAATAAATTAATAATAAATAAATATATAAAATTAATTATTAACCTGTGAAGTTTTATCCATTCATTTATTCAAATATTGAACAAATATTTAAAAGCACCTCCTGTGTGCCATGCCTTGTGCTAAGTACTGAAGTCCTATTTGCCCTTTTGGTTTTAAGTTAGAGCTTTTGTCACCGTCAAGCTGTATTACCCTTATCTTGTTGTCCTTGCATTAGAAAAGAATCTCCTCTGTGCTTCTGTGAGTATGCAACTGGACTGCTTTAACTCTTCTCCTCTTTGTATTTTATTTTTTGTCATACATATTTAGTTCTGTCTACTCAGAAAGCTTCTAGGATCTCCATAGCCTTGCAATTCTCAGTCTGAGGAAACCCCTTTACTCAATTAAAATACAAACAATTTGTAAATGTACTGTTTTCTCCCGGGAGCCAGAGTTCCTGTTTAGGAGGAAGTGTGCAGATGTTGTAAGTGGCTCACCCAGATCCCCAGTTCCCCCTCCTTGGGCCACCCCAGCTGCTGTGAGTGCTGACCACTAATGACCTGCAGCTAGCTCCTTCTCTGAGGCATTACTCTCAGCCAATGAAAGCATCGCCACCCAAGATGCTAAACTCACAGGCGATGACTGACATGGGTTACAAACATGACTGACACAAGGTACAAACTCCTTTTGCCTGGGAGGCAGCTAATGCTCCAGAGCTCCCTTGATATTAGGCTGAGACTAGACTCCAGCTCAGGCCACAGCCTGTTCAGCTCCCACTCCCACCTGCCCTGCTTCCCTGAGAGCAATCCCTCAATAATCTCGAGCATTTAAATCACTGCTTCAGGCTCTGCTTTTGCATACCCAACTTAAGGCAGCAAGAATCCTGCCAAATTTTGCCTTCCTTTGTCTGCCAAACCAGGACATCTCAGCCTGTTCCATATAACTTTCCTCATATTCAAATAACAAACTCAGTTAAGATTCCAGTGTCAAAGAAATGTCAAAGATTATTCCCCAGCAAGATCTATAGAGGGAAGAACCTCAGAGGGAAACATGTAAGATAGCTTATATCTTATTCTTCCTCTAGTATTGATCCCCAAGTACATTGACTTAAGGACACATGGGGTCTCAAGTTCTTTTTTGGGGAGTAGGCAGGGAGAGGGTTCAATTCCACATACGCCTCTTGAATCTATGTATCTTAGTAAGCAGAGACTCTTGGATTAGCTCAGAAAAAAAAGGGTGAGGAGTCATTGTTAGAACTGTGGGTCTCAAGGATAGCTAAAAATAGGCCACAGTAGAAGCAGACTTGGAAACTAAGTCTTACTCCCTTCAGCAAAGCCATGCCATTCTCGTTCTGTTTATGCCACTGGACTTCCTGGCTTTGGGGGACTTTTCTTTCCTTGTAATTCCCATTTACATGGGGTCATTATGCAGCCCAGAATCTTCTGTAGCACAACACATCAAAATGTATTACATCAGTCCCATTTGCATGCTAACTAGCAGAATCTCCTAGTTTTCTGATTCTAAATCCGTGTTTCCAATTAGCCCAGTTTAACTTTTCTCACCAGATTTTAAGCTCCTTATTGGGCAGCTTATGAGTAGACTGCACTGGGATCAGTGGCCCTCCTAGGAGTGCTGGGGGTTGGTAGGGTAAGTATGTTGTCTACAACAATTAGGCTTCCATTCGGTAGGATTGTGGGCAAGGGAAAATTGCCCAGAGGGGGTCTGTGGGCAGAAATGTCCCATCAAAACTGTAATACAGTATACTGATGGACAAGTAGGAGCTCGAAAAATAGTTTCAACTTGATTATCGTGAGAACAGATAATGGGAAAAATTAGGAGACAGATAAACTGCCATTAAGTCAACCAGATAAATTATAGTAGAATCATTTATAAATACTGTTGACATCTCTTCAGATAACATATAACGTCCAAGGCTTTAGAGATGTACTATCCAGTGTGGAAGTTACTAGCCACATGTGGTTATTTAAATTGAATAAAATTAACGAAAATTAAATATAATCTAAAAAATTAACTTTGCAATTTCAGCAGCCACATTTCAAGTGCTCAAAACCTCCATGTAGCTCATGGCTACTCTGTTGACAGATGTTGACACATGTCCAGCACATATATTATTGAAAAAAGTTCTCTTGGAATGCACCTATTTTTAAAAACTATTGCTTTTATTTAAGGAAAGAGATTTGAGAGATTCATTTCTTTTTTAATTCTTTTTTTTTCTTTTCCAGTAAATATGATAATAAACACAATTTGAATCCCTTTCCTGGAAACACATTAAGGATTAGGTGCCAGGTTTCTTCCATCTGTTATAACAGGAAGGCCAACTGGTATTTTGTAGTTATTTTAAATGTAATAAGATGTCAAACACACTAAAAACATTCTATGTCTGTCACTTAGCGTTAAGATTTCTCTCTTGCCCGTGTTATTTTTCCCCTTTTGTATGGGCAATGGTTTTGCATAAAGATGGATAGGTAGAGAAAAGAGGAGGTGAGCATTATTCTTTGAGTCTCTGTACCTTAGAGTTAGGAGGGACCTCAAGGATCTAATAGACATTTCCCATCTAATGCAGGAATTGCATTTGCTGCCTCCTTTATAGGTAAAGTTATTTCTGCTCAAGAATTACCAAATGTAAACTACTGTTCAAGAGCCATCTATTTGTATCTCTACTTCCTACCTGGATATGTGGGCAAAGTGAAAGGAAAGGAAACATATTATTGTAATTCTGAGATTGAGCAGATTCTTATTTTTAACTTTTTGCTTTTTAGGATTTACTGGGTGTATTAGTCTGTTCTCAAGGTGCTAATAAAGACATACACGAGACTGAGTAATTCGTAAGTGCAAGAGGTTTAACTGACTCACAGTTCCACATGGCCGAGGAGGCTTCACAATCATGGCAAAAGGCGAAGGAGGAGCGAAGTTACATCTTACATGGCGACAGGCAGGAGAGCGTGTACAGGGGAACTCCCCTTTATAAAACCATCAGATCTTCTGAGACTTATTCATTATCATGAGAACAGCACAGGAAAGACCCACCCCCATAATTCAATTACGTCCCACAGGCTTCCTCCCACAATACGTGGGTATTATGGGCGCTACAATTCAAGATGAGATTTGGGTGGAGACAAACTATATCACTGAGTGTCTAGTATGTGCCAAGATTTCACATGTATATTAAATAAAATAACCTTACACACTGAAATATATCAGGCATTCATTAAATGTTATTTACATAAATGGGTTGCATTTCCAGTTTTTCCAGTTATTGTCGTATAAACATAATTTGGAGTAAAACATTTTCATGGAAATTATTTTTAAAATTGATGCATTAGTTCCTAGGCTGCCTTCAAAAGCTGAATTAATCTATAATATATGGCTATATCAAGATTACCTCTGTAGGAAAATCTAGTTTTTTCATCCTTCCTCTCTGATTATCTCTCTTCCTTCTTTCATTTGTTCATTCCTTCAACAAATTCCACATTCAGAGACTAGGAGCAAAGCTCTTTGTTATCTAGATTTCCATAGGGTGTGGCTGATTTTCATCTTAAGGATCAGGAGTGCTTTGACAGGAACAGGGCCTATTTTAAACTCAGGGGTACCTATATAATAATTTAGGCTGCCTGGGTTTCTTCTTATAGGGTAAATTAGAAAACAAAATCGGAATTAGCTTGTGGCCGCTTCTCAGCACCCAAACCAAGGCAGAGATGCTCTCAGCTTGGATATTGCCTAGATGATGATAGATAAAGCCCTTCTGTCTTTTCTCGAGAAAAACAATATTACTTTTTTATATGCCTTCCTACAAAAATCACCATGAGAGATTTATCCAGATTTTAATTCAAGAAGAAGTTCTAGTCCTAGCACAGTAGAGGAGGACTTTTAACATGATTGCACCTAAATATAGAAGAAAAAGCATATGTGAACCACTTAAAAATAGCATAATCACTTAAAATAAAAGTTAAAAAGGGAAATTTGGTTTCTTTAAGATATTTCTAGAAGGAGGCTTGTTATATATCTAACACTGTCATGTATATATAGGTAAGTATATAAGATATAGAAACTAGCAAGTAAATATATTGGTAATCTGAGTTCAAGAGAAACCATCCTAAATACACTTTTTATTAGATCTAAAATAAAAACCAAATGACATTTTACCTCCAAAAATGGATACTGCCCACTGTTTGAATATTTTCTATGTATGTCTTAAAAGATGTATTACATATATTGCATTACAACATGTGTAATTATGAATACAACCATATTTATTGTAAATGGCTTTTATTATAGACATGTCCACTGCTTCTACAATCAGCACAATGTTGGATTTTGTGTTCCATTATACATTAAAAATGTCTCTTATGATCCTTTGGATCCAAGGAAAAGATCTCTCAAATAGGCCATGATATTGGGCACCGGGAGGCCACTGAGTCAGTGCTGATCTGCATGCAGGCTCTTCGTGCCTTCCCTAGCAATGCCCAGTATAAAAGTGGATATTCCCTTTTATTTCTGTACTTAGTTAACTGCCTTAATGGATGCAGATCAAATTAACAAAACTGAAAGCATGTTAATAAAATTTATCAGTAGAACAGAGATGATGATGTCAGTGAAGTAAATGGCACCCTGGTATCCAGGAACAGCTAATACCACTTCTAAAAGTTGCTTTTGTTTATTGGTTTGAGCATGCCACTCCAATGTGCAAAAGTGTGGTTCTCGTTCTCAGTGTTATGCTCTCATAAAATTCACAGGTTCCCTTTCCAGGTGGCCAGTCCCCTTGTTACTGGTCCATCTGTTGACTCCCTTATCTAATCCTGGCTATTTTCCTTCATTATAAGAAAGGGCAAAGGAAAAAGAGTGGATGACTCAGCCTTCACGATCTGGCATCCTGCTGAAGGCAAGTGGATATCATCTTTGTGTATAAATGTAACATTATATTTTCCATCTAACCATGAAGGATTTAAATTCAGGCAATAATGAACTCCCTTACACATTCTGCAGGCAACATATCACAAAGGAAAAAAATGAAAATATTCCATTAGGCTCAAGATTTCCTCTGAAAAAAACAAAGACATAGATGTGTACATGCTTTATGTTTAGGTTTCTATCACCACTTCAGTTGGATTTATGTGCTTTCAGTATGAATTTAGGAGTACCTGTGCTATTATCTGAGGTTGTATGAGACAGCTATGAATTTAAGTTCTTAGAGGGATACCCCAACACATGACTTAGAGAAAAATTTTGTGAAAAAGCAATTCTTAAGGAAAATAGTTCTTTCCTCTTGTTCTTAGTGGAGGCTATCATGACTCAAATGGTTCAAGGAGATTCTACTCAAATTTCCATTTCTCAGCTTCTGATCTATTTGGTATAATTATAAACTGTATATTCAAAAACAAATAACTTTAATACTAGTAAGCTAGTATTACTAAGTGATTTTAGATACTATTAAACACGTTGGGCAGGAAATGTTTTGAAAGGGTATTAACAGAGAATGCAACAATTTATCGTTTCATATGTGAAACCATTTGGAATAAACACACATATATAAATCTGCATATATACATTATGGGCTTTAAGTTAGGAAATTCTATGTTCTAGTGATCTACTGCTGTATAACAAACTACCCCAAAACTTAGTTGTTACAACAAAGACAACTTTATGATATCTCATGATTCTGTGGGTCAGGAGTTTGGTCAACATTTGGTTGGGTGATTTTTATACTCCACAAGGTACTGTTAGAGCTTCCCCAGTGGTATGCAACTAGAAGATGAACTTTCTGGAAAATCCAAGATAGCTTCACATATGTAGACCTTGGTGGGAACAGGTGAAGGGTTGGGCTCAGCTGGGACTGTTGATTGGAGCACTTGTACATGGCTAATGCAGTGTGATGGCCTCAGGGTAGTTGAACTCAATACTCCAAGAGCAAGTGCTCCAGGAGGTAGTAAATGGAAGCTGCTAGTCTCTTAGGGACTGAACATAGACTGGCAAAACATAACTCTGCCACAGTCACTATAGGCCTTCCAGGCTGAAGAGGAGGAGAATTATACTCTACAATTTTTTTCTTTTTTTTTTGAAATGGAGCTCTGCTCTTGTCACCCAGGCTGGAGTACAATGGCATGATCTCAGCTCACTGCAACCTCTGCCTCCCAGGTTCAAGTGATTCTCCTGCCTCAGCCTCCCAAGTAGCTGGGATTACAGGTGCACACCACCATGCCCAGTTGATCTGTGTATTTTTAGTAGAGATAGGGTTTTGTCATGTTGGCCAGGCTGGTCTCAAACTCCTGACCTCAAGTGATCCACCAGCCTCAGTTTCCCCAGTGCTGAGATTACAGATATGAGCCACTACACCCGACCTACTTTACATCTTAATGAAAGAAAGGACACAAAATTTGCAGCCATGTTTAATCTATCACACTCTGTCCTGGCTGAGAAGGAGAAATGTGGCATCATGGTTAAGAATGTCGAAGACTAGATCTGTCACTGATTCACTGTGAGGCTGTCATCTTTTCATCTAAAACTAAGAATAATAACAATACTCATCCATATCTCATAGAGTTATGCTAAAAATCAATGTGACAATCTACATACCTATACATACACACAGATACAAACACACATACAAAGCACTCAACAACTTTTTGCTATTTTGTTTTGTTTTGTTACGCATTTTGTTTTGTTTTTCATTGTTCATCTGAGCTTATGGTGGTGGAAGTGGGGAGATACTGTAGCCAGAAGTAAGAAGGCCACTTGGAGAACAAGGAAATGGGTATCATTGATCAGGCAATCCAATGTCATAACTCAAAATGTAGTATTTCCGACTTTGTTTTGCTTTTTGTTTTGGTTTTTGTGTTTTTTTCTTTCTTTTTTATTCTTTTTTTCTTTTTTTTCTTTTTTTGAGGCTGCCTTTTGGTGGTTGTGCTTTTGTTGAAGTTTTTTTTTTTTTTTTCCAAATTCCCACTGCATTGAAGAATGATGCCTGCCCTTTCATTCTTTCTGTTATTCTCACTGGACTCCAGCTTACTGTTAGTGGCTTCGTGTGGGCAGTTAGGAGGCTATATCATGCTTCTTTCAATACAGTAAATCGCCAATTTCAATTATATGACTCAAGTTATGTCCTCAAAAGGAGTGCATGTGTGTAAATATCTTTGTTAAGTTATATTGGATTCTTTCTTATTTCTGTTATTCTGAGAAATAGTGCTGAACTCTTTTCCCTTCCTCCTTCCCTTTTTCTTCAGCTCATTTACAACTAAACAGAAAGTACTTTCCTGGCAGGCTAGTTAAGGAAAAGACTGAGATATTATAGCAAAGAGTCTTAAAACATCCTATACATTAAAGATGGAGGCTTATTTCTCTTTCTTAATAGCCTGGGCCATGGAGACAAGTTCTGTTCCACAACATAACCCAGGGGTTCAGTCAAACTAAGAGACTCTGCCGTCCTTAAGATATGGTTTCCAAGGCTCTTCTAATTATCACCATTTCTAAGCAGTGGGAAGGAAAAATAGGGACCAAGTCCTGGGCAAGCATTTCTGTAACTTTAGAAAGATGACCAGCCATGCACAGTGGCTCACACCTGTAATCCCAGCACTTTAGGAGGCCAAGGCAGGAAGATTGCTTGAGGCCAGGAGTTCAAGGTCAGCTTTTGGACAACATAGCCAGACCCCATCGAAAGGAAGGAAGGAAGGAAGGAAGGAAGGAAGGAAGGAAGGAAGGAAGGAAGGAAGGAAGGAAGGAAGGAAGGAAGGAAAAGAAAAAGCGAAGCCTGGTGAGGTGCACCTGTAGTCCCAGCTAATCAGGAGACTGAGGTGAGAAGATGGCTTGAGCCCAGGAGATTGAGGCTACAGTGTTCTGTGATTGTGCCACTGCACTCCAGTCTGGGTGACAGAGCAAGACCCTGACTCAAAAAATAAATAAAGGAAACCTAGAAGTCACACATAATTTCCACTTATCTTAATGGCAAGAATTTCACCACATGTTCACAGCTAGCAGCAAGGGAGTTTGAAAATTAAAGTTTCCAGCCAGCATTCATGGGCCAGGAGGAAAGGATTTGAGGGCCTGGGGTAGTGGGTGGATGAGATATTAAATTGAATGCCACATTTCCTGCTTTATCAAATAACTCAGCGCTTTAATAACTAATACACAATGGTGACTATCCAGTTGTCAGTTGTCCCTTCAAGTCTCACAAGTTGGCCAGGCACAGTGGCTCATGCCTGTAATTCCAACACTTTGGGAGGCCAAGGTGGGAGGATCTCTTGAACCCAGGAGTTTGAGCCCCGCCTAAGCAACACAGGGAAACTTCATCACTACAAAAAAAAAAAAAAAATTGGCCAGACATGGTGGTGTGCACCTATAGTCCCAGTTACTTGGGAGGCTGAGGTGGGAGGATCACTTAAGCCTAGGAATTCAAGGCCATGATCATGGCTCTAGCCTGGGCAACAGAACAAGACTCTGCCTATTAAAAAAAAAAAAAAGAAAGAAAGAAAGAAAGAAAGAAAAAAAAGAAGAAGAAGAAGAAAGAAAAAAGACTCACAAGTTGTACTACCAAAATATGCTTCCCATACCCATTTTTGAGGGATTCTTTTTTTTTTTTTAGTAAAATAATTAGACATTTATGGGTGAAGGCAGCGTCTCAATGGATGTTTTTCTGATTGTAATGTCTTTTAGCCTTGTATTTATGAGGCTATAATATGTAATATGAAGCTGAAGGCTGTGAACCATTTTTTGTTTTTTTTGGTTTTTTGTTTTTTGTTTTTTGGTTTTTTTGAGATGGAGTCTCGCTCTGTCGCCCAGGCTGGAGTGCAGTGGCCGTGTGAACCATTTTTTAAAACAATAACTATCATCCAAGCATGAATATTGCCTTTGGTACTACTAAGGACACAAGACTATAACTACAGAAGAATGTGGGTGAAATAATTAAAAACAACAGCAGCAGCAAATCTCTTGGTTATTTTGTAAAAACAAAATGATGTTCCCTAAGGTTTAAAGGATATCCGACAAAGTTCCATTGTGCAACCAAAATGTTTGTTTCTGGGTAGATAATACAGTACAGATACTGTAATATTGCAGTTTTTCAGCCATTTTTGATACATGCCTTGTTGATTTCCACAGTCCTGATTCCCAAAACAGCTAAGAATCGTAGAATTTTAGAGCTGGATGGGACTGACTGAGGTCTGATTTACTGGAGGGAACCTTTGGAGGTTGAAGCATTTCTTGTGATGACTTTTCTCATGTTCTTTATAAAGAGGGTGTCAACCCATTGAACAGTTTAGAGAGAAAAGGAAATGCTGAGCTCCTTTCAATTTACATTAAAGCTCTATGCTCTTGGTTAGGATCTATGGAGCCCTGCTCAGGTGAGACAATTGAGCCCCAGAGAAGAGACTTCACTCTATGTTGACCATTCTGATATGTCGTCTGGGGCTCTTTCCATAGTACAGTGTAATCTTGATGGAAGGGACTTTCTGCCTGTGACCTATTTATAAAATCCCCCATCATAAGATAAAATATGCACTTATTTGTAGCTGCCTTTTTTTTTTCAATCAACTTTATGTTTGTGGAATTCATTGAACTTTTCCAAATGGTTCTTTCTCCCTGCTATGTAGCATTGCAATGTAGGAATATACCCCCATTTATTTATGCATTTTACTACTAATGAGTCTATGGATAATTTCTAGTTTGTGATTCTTAAACAGGAGGCAACAAAAGCCAGTTACACATAGAAAAGTAGAAATACAAAGCAATATCTTTAAACACTCTTGTTATTCAAAAAGTTCGCCTCTTCTCCTACTGAGGGAATATATTTTAAAACTGACCCTCTCAATGGTAGTGTAAGGTTCCTTATCTTTTACTCGAGAGCTCAGAAAAAGCCTGCTGGATATGGTCTCAAAAGTGTAGTCCTGTCTTACATTTCCAAAGGGAAGGGTAATTTTTGCTAAGTTTACATATTTTATAAATCTGACATTATTGAAAGTAGGAGCAATAAGCCCCTTTCCTTTTTAAAAGAGACTGAGATCCCACTGTTCTACCAACTTACCCAAATTAAACAGTAGTATTAAGTTGGAGAGGGAAATGAATTTTGGCATTTTTCAAAGATTTGAATTTCAAAGGTTTATTATTATGCATAACAGAGGGAGGGAAATGACAATGCTATTTAATAAACTTCGCTAGAAACTTCACATTAAATACCTCTTGGACACAGCTTCAAGTACAGAAATTAGGAGTTATTATTCTAGCAATATTTCCTTCCTCGAGATTATTTTACCAGACCAACAAGCTGCCAGTCACATGGTGGGATTGCTTCGTAGGAATGTAAAACTTCTAGACTAAAATCAAGGTTGGGTAAAAACAAAATATTGCCCCAAAGCACTTCAGATTTTACCATTGCAATGGTTTTGCCTTCATTGATTTATACATTTAAAGGAGCAAAACTTAAACTGCTGTAATATATTACAATAGAATCCATCTTCTAAACTATATGATAATTTTATTAACAACTCTGTTGACAGTCTTCCTTAAAAATGTTACTGCTGAAAATTCACATGGTGGCTAATAACCACCATTGTTGCCATTTTATATTTGCATTTCATTCTTTGGCTCACTAAATATAACGTAATAAACATATATTAAGAGCCAAGGGAGTTTGACATGAATCCTGTATCTGCCACTAGCTAGCTGAGTGACCTTAGGCAAGTGATTTCATTCTGATACTTAGATTTTTTTTCTCTTTGATGTGAGGCTAATGCCTCACTATGCTGACAGCATAGTGTTGTTATCAGAAAAAAAAATGACAAGTGTATTAGGGTAATGCCCATTGTTATAACAACTAAACCCCAGAACTTCATTAGTTTAGTCCAGTAGAATTTAATTTCTTTCTTGCATGAAGTCCAGTGCAGGTGCTCCTGGTCAGCAAGTGGATCTCCTCCATACAACAGTTGAGGGATCCAGGCTCCTTCTACCTTGAAGTTTTACCACCACCCCTGCACTTCATTCTTCTCTGCATCCAGCCAACATAAAATCCCTAATCTGGAAGCGGATTACTGCACTTCTGTGCACATGCTATTGGCCAGGATGAGTCACATGGCAATACTTGGATGCAAAGGGAGCTGGGCACCTAATTTCTAGGGTGAGTTCTATATTACAGAAAGGAGAGCATATGAAATCCATATACATTGTGAAGCTTTTTTTGCTGTTGTTGCTGGTGACATTTCAGGTAGTCTTCTTGTTAGCACCATCATCCTACACTGGCATTCCCATAATCATATTGAACATGGTGAATATCATCATGTTATCTTAGAAAAAATGACCAAGAAGTGATCACAGTTGGAAATGCAATTGCTATTAATTCCCAATTCATGGTGTATAGCACTGACAATATTTTGCTGATTTTCCCATCACATAGGCACCAAGTTATGCTAAATTATAAATTAGATATATTAAAATTCCAATGCCAAAATTATTCAAGAATCATAGTAAAAGACATCTACAGTAAACCCAAGTTTTTACTGCAGCATATAGTTATCGGAAGGGCCTTCTCTCTTCCAGGATCAGCTATTGTCCAGAGAAGAGCCCAGAGGGGCTGAAGAAAGTCCCCAGGAGACCATGCTAAGGAGACATATCCTAAATGATCATTTCACTGTGCTATCTTTTGTGCTGTAGGAGCCATAGGCTTTTGACCCCTAAAGATTCACTGAAAAATCACTGACATGAGGAAGATTGACTAGAGAAAAGACATACAAATTTATTTAATGTCTTCCGTAGAGGCATTAAATAAATGCCTTTAGAATGAAGACTCCTCTTCCAATAGGTTACAGAAACTTATATTTTATCTTGAGGTTAAAGAAAGAATGGGAGCTTGTATCCTGGTAAGACCAGTTATGAGAGGTGGGAGAAGAATTCTATTGAGGGGCAATAAATGATAGAATGGGGAATAAATATTAATTTGTAAATAGCCCTCTCTGGAATTTAAATAATCATTGGAGACAATTCATTATGCCCATGAAAAGGTCTGCTCAGGTGTGGTCACATCTTGCTCAACTTTTCTGCAACAGATAATGAGATAACAGGGAAAGGAAGAAAAAACAATTGTTCACCTTGGTGGGTCTGGATCTTAGGCAGATAAAGGAACTTCATCTTCTTTGGGAGAGACTTTGGGTGGTAGAGGGAGGCCAGAGAATCCTTGAGGCTTCTTCAGTTCAGCATGTCAAAATGCCATATTTTGGGTTACTAGTCTCTGAGCCCCAACATTGTCTAGGAAAATAAATATACCTGGAAAACATACAATCACTTAATTACATCAAAACTCAAATCTTTGTTTTAGATTAAGTAATTAAAAATCAAATCAATTTTCATTCCACTCAGAGAAAAAAATCTGAAGCCCTGCAGTGGCAGCTGATGCCCTCAATTACTGCTTCTCAGACTTGAGTGCACATCAGAATCATCTGGAGAGCTTCACTGAAATGGATGGCTGAGGCTCCCTGCCCCACCCCTCAGAGCTGCTGAGTCAGTAGGTTTGTGGTGAAACTCCAAAATTTGCATTTTAAAACAAGCTCCCCAGTGATGCCAATGTTGCTGGTCTGGGACCACACTTGAAGAACTACTGCCCTATGTGGTCTGACTTCCTTTCTATCTCAGTCTCATGTCCCTCTGTTTGGCTCTTTGCTCACCCTTCCTCAGGTTCACAAGCCTCTTTGCTATTCCTTGAACCCACCAGGCATATCCACATCTCCAGGCCTTTACACTTGCTGTTGACCCTTACTAGAACTCTTTGGCCAGATACTCTAATGAATTGTATCCTTTCTATCTTCAAATATTTGCTCAACTATCACCTTCTTAGGGACATCCTCTCATCCCTAGCCACACAATATAAAAATTCTATTCCCCTGCCACAGCATTCGCTATTCCATTTTCTGCTTTATTTTTTTTCTCCTGGACTTTATCATCTTCTAATATACTACGTAATTTGCCTATTTACTTGTTTATTGTTTTCTCTCCTATCATGAGAGCTCCATAAGGGTGGTAAGGATCTTTGTCTGCTTCCCTGTTGCATCTTCAGTACCATGGACAGTACCCGACTTCAGCAGGTGCACAGTAAAATATTTGTCAAAGAAACGATGGAGAGAGGCCTAAGGGAAGAAAGAATGGAGAGAAAATTAAAATAATCTTAATCTACCACAGATTTTTGCTTGGAATGCGAATCACTTCTCACTTGCACACAGCCAGTTAACCGTGTAATCCACGTGCAGTGCCTCTGCTTTGCTGTATAATTCTGAAAGCCTTTAGTGCCCTGGTTGCCTTTATCCCCCTCATGCCAGCATTATCCTCAGGTTCTTCTGGGGTTTGAGAGCCTCAGGTGGCAGGCCGTAAGTGAGGATCTGAAAATATTTTACAATAGAAGTGGGCAACTTCAGATTTGGAAGGGAGAGACAGTCAGAAGCTAGTTATTGTTGTTTTTGCTGCTCTTATTGGGACTCTCAGTTCGTCTGACTTAGGCTGCACAAACCAAGCCCATTCTTGCCCTTCCCCTTTGGCTTACCTGCTCTTATGGAGAAGCAAATATGAAGAAAAGAGCCAGAAGGTGAGACTTATACACTATACCAGGGGTTTCTATGCATGGAAAGTTCAGTTTGAAGCTGACATGTCAACAGGACTACCATTTCTATTTGCTCAGAATGTTGGATTGTTTGGGGACAAGGCAATATCCAATGATAGATTCTAGTGGTTTAAAGAAAGAAACAACAACAAAAAAAGCCCAAGAACTGTGATTTTTTTATCTAAAATTGTACTACAACTTTTTAGTATTTAACTGCTAAGAAGATTCCATTCTTTACTCATAACAGCAAATTCCTTTCTTATTTGGCCCAGTCTTTTTCAACAGGAAAGTTTCTTACACCCAATACTCTATTGTTTAAAATTCATACAGTCAATGACATTAAAAGTGGCCAGCTTGGCCAGGCGCGGTGGCTCACGTCTGTAATCCCAGCACTTTGGGAGGCCGAGGTGAGCGGATCACGAGGTCAGGAGATCGAGACCATCCTGACTAACATGGTGAAACCCCGTCTCTACTAAAAATACAAAAAAAAAATAGGCAGGCTTGGTGGCGGGCGCCTGTAGTCCCGGCTATTCTGGAGGCTGAGGCAGGACAATGGCGTAAACCCGGGAGGCAGAGCTTGCAGTGAGTCCAGATCGTGCCACTGCACTCCAGCCTGGGAGAGAGAGCGAGACTCCGTCTCAAAAAAAAAAAAAAAAAAAAAAAGTGGCCAGCTTGACAACTTATTTCTCCCATAACTTTAAGAAAATATACAGCTCTGAGGTTTTCAAACAAATGGTAGCAGTAACTTATTTTTGGAAATAAGTCAAACACAATTGCAGTTGCCCATATGAAGCCCATATTCTCACCAGGAGGTGGTGCTAGCATATGACCCTCAGATGGAAAAGAGCAGAATTAGGCAACTGTTTGTGTGACCCATTTGACCAATCTAAATAAAGCAAAATTAAGGTTACATAAGGTTATTTGGCTCGATGTGAAATTCCTATGCATCAGTTTGTATCTTCTTGAAGATTGAAGGAAAGAAAACAGGCTCCGATGTTGTTAAACTTGACAGTGTTTCCAATTATGATTTATGGAAGGTCTCATTTTGATTGCCAGCTGTGTTTACACCTGCACACACACCCACAATACCATTTTCAATCACCTGAGAAGATTGATAATTAGATGAGAACGACACCTGCCACGTATCTCATAGTTACTGTTGCAGACTTCTAAGTCTTTATAGCCAATTATTTGGGGGGCTTTTTACCTGTTGCTGGGACATGTAGCTCCTTGAAATTGCCTTTTTAAGAGAGGGCAGAAGATCTCAGTGTGGTATCTTGAGTGGTGAGTTCCAGTAATTACAGCATTCCTCTGCCAACTACCAGAATTAGAGTTTATTCTTAGTGTATGCTGGAGCTAGCTCACATGAGCTTGTGAGAGCCAATTGTGCTCATCTTTAAAAATATTTTTTTCAATTAAAAAAAATGTTCAGCAATGTCACAATGGTAGCTTGAAATTAGCTTTGTGAAAGTACTTGCACCATAAAAGTTGACAGACATTACGATCAGGGTTTGTTTCACCCTTTTCCAGAGCCAGTTTTTAACCACTTAGCAGCATGCCACTATTACTTACTGCAAATATAGTCCTAATTCTCTATGTCTCACAGTAGCCAATCATTGGCAATGTGACATTGAAGCTCCTTCCTTTGAAAAGCAGACTAATTTCCCCACCCATTGAATCTGGGCTGGTCTTATAGCTTGCATTGGTTATAGAAGCTAGTGGAACCAATCTTATGTGCCTTTTCCTAGCCTAGGTCTCAAGAGGTGTTACATCTGTGCTCTCTCAGAACCCTGATACCACCACAAGAACAAGCCCATGCTACCCTGCTGAAAGATGAGAGTTCATGTGGCCATCCCAGACCAGTCAGTTTCCAGACAACCCATAGCTGACCACAGAACACATGAATGAGCACAGGCAAGACCATAAGAACCACCCTACTGGACCCAGCACAAATTATCAGCCCACAATATTTGGGGCCAAATAAATGGTTGTCATTTTAACTCACTAAGTGTTGGGATGGTGTGATATGCACCAAAAACTAACTGATCAACTAATCTACTCATAATTCACAGTAAGTTTTAAACAAACAAATAACAGTGATATTTCCAGGATTAAATTATGGGCCAGTATCTGTTTGGGGAAACCCTACTTCACTAAAAGACTTACTGTGAAAATACTTTATCAAGTTTTCCTATTCATTACCTTCAGAAAGTAGATGGGCGTATTTGGATATTAGTGTCATTGATGTAAAATATTTTTAAAAACTGGAGACTCTGGGACTATCTATACAATGTTTACAAATGGTGGACCACTTCATTCCCTTCTTTTTTTTTTAATTTATTTATTATTATTGTACTTTAAGTTGTAGGGTACATGTGCATAACGTGCAGGTTTGTTACATATGTATACTTGTGCCATGTTGGTGTGCCGCACCCATCAACTCATCATTTACATCAGGTATAACTCCCAATGCAATCCCTCCCCCCTCCCCCCTCCCCATGATAGGCCCCTGTGTGTGATGTTCCCCTTCCTGAGTCCAAGTGATCTCATTGTTCAATTCCCACCTATGAGTGAGAACATGCGGTGTTTGGTTTTCTGTTCTTGTGATAGTTTGCTAAGAATGATGGTTTCCAGCTGCATCCATGTCCCTACAAAGGACGCAAACTCATCCTTTTTGATGGCTGCATAGTATTCCATGGTGTATATGTGCCACATTTTCTTAATCCAATCTGTCACTGATGGACATTTGGGTTGATTCCAAGTCTTTGCTATTGTGAATAGTGCTGCAATATTCATTCCCTTCTTAAATAAGTATTGCTTTAGCCACAGGAGCTGCTTTTGTTTCTTGAACAAGGTAAATCCTTTTCTCTCTTGAGTACTTTATCCTTGGTTACTTTTGCCTGGAATGCTCTGTCTCAAGTTCACAAGACCTGCCCCTTCTTATCCATAAAGGCTGAACTCAAAGCATTCTCAACCCAATATCTGTATCACAAGTAGGCATGCAGCTGCTCTCCTACAAGTTACATTTTCATAATGCTATCCAGTAGAAATATAATATAAGGTACATCTTCAATTTTAAATACTCCAGTAGTCGTATTTTGAAATATAACAGAGGTAAAACTAATTTTAATTAATCTGTTTCATTTTATCCAAAATGTTTACCACTTTAATATATAACCAATCTAAAAATACTAGTAATACAAGTGATCAAAAAATAACCTGTACAGTATTATTCATACCAGCTTTATTTGTAATAGCCAAAAACTAGAAACAACCAAACTATCCCTCAGTGAGTGAGTGGTTTAACAAAGTATGGTACATGCATGCCATGAAATACTACTCACCAATAAAAAAGAATGAACTATTGATACATGCAACAACGTGGATGGAGTGTAAGGGCCTTGGGCTGAGAGGGAAACAGGACCATCCCAAATGGTCATATAGTCTATTATTTCATTCATATAATAGTCTCAATATTATGCATTTGTGGAGATAGAAAACAGATTACAGGTTGCCAGGACTTAGCGATGGTGGGGGTAGTGAGGGAACATGTGACTTTAAAAGGATAGCACATATTTGTGGGGATAGAACAGTTCTATACACTGATTGTGCTGGTAGTTACAGGAATCACTACATGTGATAAAATGGCATAGACATATATACATACATTGTACCAATGCTAAAGTCCTGGTTTTGATATGATAACCCTAACTATGTAAGACGTAACTATGGGGGGGTACAATTAAAGTAAAATGTACACTTATATGTGTACTTTTTAAAACATTACAAATTCACAGAAAGTTGTGAAGATAGTATGGAGAGATTTGTGGGCCCTTTATCTCTGTAACATTTTATTTCTTTCCTTTACAATAATAATAGCTAACAATTATGGAATGCTCATTCCGTGCCAGGCAGTGTTTCATGTGCTTAACAAGTGTTAACTCATTAAATATTCACAACAACCTTTTGACACGGATATTAATTAGTTGCACTTTATTAAAAAGCTGAGGCATAAAAAGATTAAGTAATTTGCCCCAGTAAGTAGAAGAGCAAAAGTTTGAACCCAGAAGACTGACTCTAGACTTCACTGTGCTTGTTTTTTCTTCTCCCTTCTACTCTATAAGGTCTTGATCACCACTGCCTTGCCTATAGTGCTTGGTATACAGCAAGTAGTTAATTAAAATTTTTAGAGGAGTGATAAAAACATACGAGGAAAAAATCAAAAAGGACTGGGTCCTCTCTCTCCCACTCTGTCCCTGAAAAACTGTGTGTTTATCTGGGTTCCTTAGAAGCATTTGGGATGCATTCCTGTCATATGCTGTTGATCTCACCCTGTGTGCTGCCTGCTTGTTAGAAGCCAGTCTGCTTGAACCATGAATTGTCTCTATCAAGGGAAATGTTTTGTCTCAGTGACTATTCGTTCAACAAATATTATTGCTTATCTACTATGTGCCGGGCACAGATAAGATCAAGATGACCTTAAGGAGCTTATTACTTGCTAAGGAAGACCAACTTTGATTTCCAACAATGTTGGTAGGAAAGGAAAGTATCTAGGCTTTCTGAAAGGCAACTTGCTAGCATTTTAAAAAGTTTTGAACATGCTTGCTTTTATGGGATGAATGCCGTCCACCTCCCAAGTTCATATACTGAAATCCTAACCTCCAATGCCTCCAAATGTGACTGAATTTGGGAGGCAGGGACTTTAAACAGATGATTAAATTAAAATGAGGTCATTAGTTTGGCTCCTAATCTAATATGGCCCATGTCCTTTTGAGAAAAGGAAACTTGGACACAGTCATATATAGGGGGAAGACATCATCTACAAGCCAAGGAGAGAAATCTCAGTCTCAGAAGAAACCAACCCTCCCAACACCTTGATCTTGGACTTCCAGCCTCCAGAAGTGAGAACAAAATTTATCTTGCTTAAGCCAACCAATCTGTGTTACTTTGTTTTGGCAGCCCTAGGAAACTAATACATATACCTTTCCTCCATTAATTCCACATCTGACAATCTATGCCACAGACTTGCTCGTATTTATGCAGAATGATACACCTAGCAGAGTTCTAACAGCAATGGTGTTTTTTAGAGCCCCAAAACTTAAATGTTAATCAATAGAAGAATCAATAGATGAATTATAATACATTGCATTTTATAAAATGCTATGGAGACTTTAAAAAGCAAGTGTGATATGTGTGCTGATATGGAAAGATAGCCAAGGTTTGCTTTTTTATTTTTTTTTTTAACATAACACCCAAAATAGGCTAAATGACTCAAAAAAAAGCAAGTCCCACCCAGTGTACTTAGAGTGGTCATATATTTATGTATAAAAAATCAGGATGTGTGCAGGGATAACACAAACAAATAGAAAATGGTCTGAATTTGAAACTTTGCAATAAGAACAAAGTAGTTCCCTTTTAGCTTTTACTTTGTGTGCTTCTTTTTGTTTGAACCATCCACAACTGTGAGCTTGGATAAGGGGTTTGGATTTGTGTGTAATGACAATGAGAAGTCATAGAAAATGTTTAGGAGAGCGAGCATAATACAGACATACATTTTAGAAACATTGGTCTCCCTACAGGATGGAGAACTGCTTGGGCAGGTAAGTCTAGTGGAAGGGAAACTGAGCTAGACAACTTTGTAGCAGCCTAAGAGAGAAATGATGGTGGTGTGGACAGGGTAGACAGAATGTGTTCATGTGTGTCTCTAATTTGAAATAATCTTTTCTCTAGCACAATAGACAAGGAACTGTGGGAGCACTTAAGAAGAAAGGTATTCTGAGGTCTAAAGTGTCCTCCCTAAGGAAGTTCCATTTGATCTGAGGCCCGAAAAGAGACTTTGCTGAGGGCCAAGATGAGAGGGTAGAGACAGGCAGGGGAGGGCGAAGTTGGGGGGGATGGGGGATTTTAAGGTAATGGGGGTGACTAAGGATGGTAAGGCTTAATGAAAGGGAGAAGGAATTTATGCAGTTAGAGAGGTACCAAGGGGTGGTCCCGAGGAGCCTTGTAAGCTCTGATAAGGAGTTCGGTTTTGTTTTTAAGGTCAGTGAGAAGTCATAGAAAAGGTTTAAGAGAGAGACAGCATGATACAGACTTATATTTTTCAAAAGATTGATCTGCCTACAGGGTGGAAAACTGCTTGGCAGGGGCAAGTTTAGTTGAAGGGAAACTGAGCTAGATAATTTTATAGTAGACTAGGAGAGAAATGATGCTGACATGGACAGAGCAGTGACAGTGGGTGTGGTAGACAGAATAGTGCCCTCCTTGCAAAATGTCAGCATCCTAATCCCTGAAATATGTAAGGGGAATTACGGTTGCAGGTAGAATTGCTGTTGCTAATAAGATGACTTTAAAATAGGGAGATTATCCAGGCTGGTCCGATATAATACAAGAGTCCTTAAAAGTAGAAGAGAAAGACAAAACAAGCGAGTCAGAGGAAAATGGGAAAGATGAGCCAGGCACGATGGCTCATGCCTGTAATCCCAGCACTTTGAGAGGCTGAGACAGGCAGATCACCTGAGGTCAGGAGTTGGAGACCAGCCTGGCCAACATGGCAAAACCCCATCTCTACTAAAAATATAAAAACTAGCCAGGCATTGTGGTGCATGCCTGTAATCCCAGCCACTCGGGAGGCTGAGGTCAAAGAATCACTTGAACCCAGGAGGCGGAGGTTGCAGTGAGCCGAGATCACCAAGATCACCAAGATCACACTACAGCCTGGGGGGTGGGGGGTGGGGGCAGCATGTGACCCTGAGAAAGAAAGAAAGGAAGGGAAGGGAAGGGAAGGGAAGGGAAAGAAAGGAAAGAAAACAAGGAAAAGAAAAGAGAAGAAAAAGAAAGTGGGAAAGATGGAATAACAGTCAGAGAGAGATGCAGTATCAGCCGAGGAATACAAGTGACTTCTAGAAACTGGAAGAGACAAGGAAATGTATTCTCCTCTAGAGACTCCAGAAAGGGACATACCTCTGCCAATGCCTTGATTTTTACCCATTGAGACTCATGTTATACTTCTGACTTCCAGAACTGTAAGAAAATAAATTGCATTATCTAAGCTGCTAAGTTTGTGGAAATTTGTTACTTCAACTTTAGGAAACTAATACAGTGGGAATTCAGAGAGAGGTATAGATGTAGTGAACATCTGGAGAGCAGATGCAATTTAATGCAATGTGGTGCTATCTACATAAGGATTAAGATATGTATGACAGAAAGAGGTAGAGCAAGTAGGAGATCATGAGTTAAGTTTTGGAGATGCTGAGTGTCAAAAATAAGAATAATCCAAGAGGAGCTTTGGAAGAATAGACACGGAGCTTAAGAGAGAGGTTTGGGCTCTGTCTCCATATTTGGGCTGATTGGCATAAAGAAGAAGTAAACTTATAGTAAAGAATAAAACCATGGTGAAGTAGTGGCTTTTGATTGTTATATTTAACACATTTCCATGCAGTTTTTCTGAGTACTTACTGCATTGATGGTACTCTAAAACCCATGATTTTCTTCTTGCTATTATCTCAATATTACATTGTCATTCTGACAATGTGAAAATGATTGAAATTTAAATATGTTTTCCTTAAAGTGTGCCTTTTGTCAGTACTGGATATTGGATAGCAGAAAGTTGAGAAGGATGAGTTGAAGCCATGGTGAGGAGTTGAAGCCAGGATGAGGGGTTGAGTTAGAGCAGAAAGGTATGATGATGTTGAGGGTCTAGAAAGTGTGCAGTTCAGATGGATGTATATGCTAAATCCAACTGTGGGCACAGATTTCAGAATCAGGGCAGAATCAGAAGGCTTAGATAAGAAGAAACCAGCAGACAGGTAAGATTCAAGCGTCATGATCAGAGGGAAGGGTCTAAGACATTCACAGAAGTAGAGAAGGACAAATAAGAAACAAAGATTCAGGTATGAAGTCAGGGTTTACATCCCAGTGGTAGAAATTAGAAGCCAGCTCACCCGGCTAGTTTTTTGTATTTTTTAGTAGAGACGGGGTTTCACCAGGTTAGCCAGGATGGTATCGATCTCCTGACCTCATGATCTGCCCGTCTCGGCCTCCCAAAGTGCTGGGATTACAGGCCTGAGCCACCGCGCCCGTCCCAACTACTCGGGAGGCTGAGGCAGGAGAATGGCCTAAACCCGGGAGGCGGAGCTTGCAGTGAGCCGAGATCCGGCCACTGCACTCCAGCCTGGGCGACAGAGCGAGACTCCGTCTCAAAAAAAAAAAAAAAAAAAAAAAAAGAAATTAGAAGCCAGAATCAGATCCACAAAAGAAAAAAAGGGGCTACAGCTGTTTCTACACCTGTGGAGAAGGCAAGTGTGTTTGGATTATGACACAGGTCAAAAAAACAGGCCCAGGTCACAAAGCAACTGAATAATGAGCATCTGTACAACAGAAATGGGGACCAGGTACAAGGATAATCATTTTGTTGACCCAACAGGCTTTAATACAGTTTCTTCTGGAGTGGGAAGCACCCAGTGGAATATAGTGACTGTCCGATGGGTCCTGTTAGGAGACACTGCAATAGATGAATCCAAGGAGAGGAAACTATGTCATTTATAACAACTTTGACACATAATGATATATTTTTTTAGAAAACAACTTTATTTTTAGATTATATGATGAACCCATCCCAAGATTTTGTATTTTCCTATGGATCCCAAATATGTAATCCAAGTTGTATTTTCCCTAAAATCAGCATAGCTAAAAGCCTGGAGAATCTTTTGTTCTTGATTCTGAGGCTATAATGAATGTACACCTGGGCAATGACATCTCAGAAAGGGGATGGTGTTGTTGGTGCCATCCCCTCTGTAATGTGATTTCGGAAACAGCCACCTTTCTCCCATAAGTGACTGGTCAGTCATTAAATCTAAATTATATGAACACAGGTATGTATTTCTAAAGTACTTAAATTTCCGTTATTACATTTACCAAGTTCTGAAAAAATAGGTCTGAGACTAAGAAAAGAAAAATCTCTCTTCATGAGGGAGTCAATAAGAAAAGACTCACTCTTAAGAGGTATGTTAAAGTCACCATTTTAAAATTCTGCGGTCTTATTCTCTCTACTATGTCTCTAGCTGGCTGAATGACTGGAAACCTTAATAGTTCAGTAATTACATTGACTCTTCACTTTATTAGACCAACACCGTTTGACATATTTCTTTCTTAATCCCAAATGTTATATTACAATTTGAGATTTTTGAGGGGGGATATGAACAAAAAGATTTTTTAATAGGTGAACTCCTGCTCTGCCTGCCCCACCACACCCTGTGCCTGCCCCAACCCATCTTCAGTATGGCTCCTGCCTGCCAACTACTTCCTCCCATGCAGTCAAAGCTCCTGGGGCATATCCATGTCATTATCTTTTATTACTATTATTATTATCATGAAATATACAAAACAAAAAATTTACCATTTTAACCAATTTTTATTGTACTGTTCAGTGGCATTAAATACATTCATACTTTTGTGTGACCATCACCACCATCCATGCCATTAAACTTAAAATGTTACCATGGATGGGACACAGGACTGAGCCATGAGTCATTGTTTTGAAAAGGTTGAAGAATGCTGGAACCTTCTCGATTTGTAATAGGGGTCAAGTAGCTACTCCTCTATCTCTACGTGTCCACCTGATGTGACGAGAGATGGCACTTCAGCCACTGATTGGACCTGGCTTGTAGTAGGGTTCCTACTCCATTCCCTAAAATCCTGATTTGGATTGCATTTGCTAGGAGCCAGACTCTTCTATGACTTAAGACTTACCTTTCATAGAAGAACATAGGGTGACTGAAACCATCCATCAAAGCAGTGTTTGCTGTGAGTTTTGCAATAAACTTTGAGAAATGAGGATTCTGGGATCTGTTTACTATCCTCCTCTAGGAACTAAACTAATATTAGCATAATAAAGACCTTGAAATGTCCCACAAAAGGACCTTATGTAATTCATTTTTTCCCAAACTTAGTTAGCTAAGGAACCAACTTGGTTAATGCTGAATCAAACTGCCAGGTGAATGTTCACATAATGAAACAAATAATAAAGTGTTTAATAATGAAACAAAGAGATGGATAAATATTTCACATTAATTCTTGAATTGCCTACTTTTCAACCTGTGGCTAACTTTCTGTACTGAAAGATACCTACCCAGCTGTTAGGAAGTAGATCTGCTGGACACGGAGGAGTGGAAGGAGGTATGCTGTGCCCTTGGTTTACATGGGTGCTGAGCAGCAGGGATCTTTTCTTCTATGGAAGAGGCTGCTCAGCTTCACCTGCTCAGTGACACAGTTTGTAGTTTCTCAGAAAGCGCCTTTCTGGAGAGACGTGACAGGACCCAAGAAACCTCACTATCCGTACCAACCGGATTCCCTAAGAAGGGTAGGATGGTGTAACTGGCAGAGAAGGTAAATACAGGGCAGCCATACATTGCTCTCACAAGTGATTAAAAGCTTGTGTTTTGAGATTCTAAATCTCCAGTTTTACAAGTTTCTAACCTGGGCTCTGAGCATCTGTTTCCTCTTCTATGAAAGGGCGATGATAATAACACCTCCTCTGCAGAAAAGAGTTAGTCTAGCAGGCTTGAGGATGCATATCCTAGAAAAAAGCCTATTTGCAAGGTTGGCCCTTGGTTGGCATCTGGGAACTTGGATTTTAGGAAGTTCCTCACCATTCCCTGATAAAGAATGGCTTATTGTGCCTAAACTGTTTATGCAAAAAAAAAAGAAAAAGAAAAAAAAAAGGTTTATGTTGAACTCCTGTTTTCCTCCTGGAATTTAAATATGGACTAAGCAAGGGTGCCTATGTGACCAGTATCAAATAAAATCCTCAGGCCCTTCATCTCTGATGGGCTTCCCCGGTAGACGGCATTTTACGTGTGTTGTTACAATCAGTCCTGAGGGAATTAACAACAATCCGTGTGAGTTCTCTAGGAGAAGACCTCTGAAAGCCTGCACCTGGTATCCTCTGGACTTGGTCCCGTGCCCCTTTTCCCACTGCTAATTTTGTTTTGTATCCTTTCACTGTAATAAATCATAGCCATGAGTATGACTGCATGCAGAGTCCTATGAGTTCTCCTGGTGAATCATCAAGCCTGGAGGTGGTCTTGGGGACCCGTGACAGAGGGCTGCCATGAGTGTGGGATAAGACGCATTGAACTTTTAGTGCCCTAGTAGGTAGACTGAGCATGAGCACATTACAGAGAAGAAATCATCTGCCAAGCAGATCTTCACTTTCCTACTAGGCGTCCCTCTGTCCCATGGTGCTAAAAGGCACTAGGACCCTGTCTCTGTCTTTTACCTGAGTGTGGGCCTCCTCCTTGCTAACAGAGCAGTAGACACTGCTGATAGAATGTCACGATCCATCTTGGAGATTTGTCTCTGCATCTGTGAACTTCCCAGGAATAATTGCTTCAGGATTTAGAGCAGTTTTGTGTTTTCCTTTTAAGTTGTTCCTTTGTAACTCTTTAACTCAAATTTACTGGAGAGATAGAACTGTTTGTTTGACCATTAAAATTATAGTTGTGTGGTGTCACAGGATGTAGTGTATGTAGACTAATTCAGCTGTGAATTTCCTCTCCACAACTCTCTTATTTAAACACAGAAAGAGTATTAGTTCATTGATATTTTCTTTTGAATGCTGTCATTGAGTGGCATAGCAACCACTGGGAAATTCACAATGAGAAAGGGAATAACAAGACATTTCTATTCTGCCTCTAAAAATATTTGGCCTAGCATTTTCAGTGTTTGTTCAGGTATGAATACAGGCCAAATAACTCTTCTCAAATGATTTTTCTGAAATAATTTCTGTCTTGCTTTTTTTAAAAATGGTCATAGCTAAAGTTTCTTAAACTGTCAAGCAGACTCAGCCAACAAATGGCCAAATTATATTTTCAAATGTATTTTATGCTCACTAAATAATTCTGAGAGATGGTGTATAGAGCTAATTATTGGTGTAATTTCCTGCCACTGAAAACGTTCCAGGTCTTCAACCAAATAGTAATATCACAATCAAAACTCCTTTGAGTTAGCACTCAATTGTGTAGCAGCTAATATAGTTACCCAGATTGGATGTTGTTACTTGAAACTCTGAAGCAGCTAAAATAGAAACCTAAAAATGGCAAGCATCTGAAGATGCAAGGTAGAGGATGATAATCAGGGTTTTTATTATGTTGGCTTTTTCTGTATAGCAGTCTACTCCAAAGCATAATGGTTTAAAGCAAAAAAACATCTATTTGTGTCTTGATTCTGTACTTCTAAGTCCAACTGGGTAGTTCTGCTGGTTTTGACTAGGCTCTGTCATGTGGATAGCTGCTGGTCAGCTGGGCAGCTCTGCTTCTCAGGGTCGACTAGTTGCTGGCTGGGGAGACAGGTAACTGGGATACACAGCCCCTCATCTTCCAGCAGGATAGGCTGGCTTTGTTTTCATGCTGACTGCCGTTTCCAAGGACAGCAAGAGGGCGAGCAAGCCCCAGTGTGCAGGCACTGTGCGTATTGGTGTCATATTTTCTCTTGTCTCATTGGTCACATCAAATTTTATATGCAAGTTCAGAGTCAGTGTGGGAGAGGCCTCCTTGAAGGCATGGATACCAGGAAGAATGAAACATTGTGGGCCATTTCTGCAGCAGTCTGTGACAGCAGGGTCCCTTTACTTCTTTACACTTTGGTTTGGGTGTGCCCGAGTGTTTAAGGTCAGCTCACTTGTATTTGTTGACCTACTTGTAGTAAAGTACTTATAGAATTGTTTTAAATTATAATTATATTTTCCAGGAAAGATAATGTATCAAGGTAGTTGAAGTCCTTATAATCTTTCATCCATTTTCATTACAGCCCTTCCAAATTAGTCTGAAGTAACAAGCAGAATGAATGTGATGGGTTTTGATGGAGTCCAGGGAGTGAAGGCTGTGAATGATCTGAGCATTGCTGAGAGAATATTTATGTAGGTAGAGGATGGAAAAAGAACTTGAGAAAACTGGAAGGCATGGGAAGACCCTGCTTACTACACAGGGACAAGTGTTTAAAAGAAATAACAGTTTTAACAGAGAATGAAGGGAGGTAGAGAAGGAACAATGGGGAGAGTGAGAGAACACGGAGCTCCAACCCCTTGTGCTATTTACTGAATAAATGTGCTGTTCAGGGTGATTTTAGTCCATCAACAAATATTTTGTGAGCCCTACTATAGGTCAGGCAAACAGTAATGAAAAAGCAGGAAGCATCCTTTCCCTCATGGATCGTACATTCTAGTAGTTAAAACAGACACTGAGCACACCATTACATGTAATTAATTACTCACAAGTGGATAAATGCTGTGAAGAATATATACATAGAAGTGTAGGAATATGGGCACGGTGGCTCATGCCTGTAATTCCAGCACTTTGGGAGGCCGAGGCGGGCAGATCATGAGGTCAAGAGATGGAGACCATCCTGGCTAACACGGTGAAACCCCGTCTCTACTAAAAATACAAAAAAAAAATTAGGCGGGCATGGTGGCGGGCGTCTGTAGTCCCAGCTACTCGGGAGGCTGAGGCAGGAGAATGGCGTGAACCCGGGAGGGGGAGCTTGCAGTGAGCCGAGATTGTGCCACTGCACTCCAGCCTGGGCGACAGAGCGAGACTCTGTCTCAAAAACAAAAAGAAGTGTAGGAATATATGACCCACTATTCCAGTCCAAGGACTGAGATAATCTTCCTCAGCAAATCAACATGTAGGCCAAAACATCATCTTTTACAATGCCCATGGCAGTGTTGTAAGGATTCCCAAAATGATGATTGTTCTATTCACAGATGAGTAGCTGCAGAAAGGAAAACGCAATTACCTGGGATCACAGTGAATAGGTGACCTACCTGGGATGCAAACCCGGGTTACCTTATGTGTTTGCAACATCACAAAGCATACTTTGCCTATTTTACATATTTTCTGGAGGTGTTCTAGTCACTGGCTATGTTTCACCTGGGTAAACGATGTTGTTTCAAACAGGTAAAGTACACTGTAAAAAATTGTAAATATAATATGCAGTGAAAAGTGAGTCTTCCTCCCTGCCTTCTTCCCTTGGTTCCCTTCTCTGCAGGAAATATCAGTCAGCTTTCTTGTATATTTGTCCAGAGGTGTATAATTAATACTTGAAGTAATTACTTTGTAACAGATGTTTTTCTAAGTGCTTTGTAAATATTTACTTGTTTGATCCTTTATGTGGTGACTATCATTATCAACCCATTTTTCATGTATGTATATATTTTATTCCATACAGATGTTTTGGATTTTAAGTACATACCAAAGTTTGAAATGTTTCTTCCTGTGTACTGGTCAGCTTTAATAATGCTACATAACAAACAAGGCCAAAATCTCAGTGGCTTCATTACATACATTTATTTCTCATTTGCGAGTCAGCCGTGGCTCAGTAATTTCTCAGTTGGGCTTGCCTGGTCTTGTCTTCAGACTAGAAGTTGGGCTTGTGTCTGCCCTCTTGCATCTCTCCTTCCAAGACCTAGGCTGAGGAAGTGTCATCTACCTGAGAGAGAGATCTTTGTGGCAAGAGACAGGAGCACAAGGAAAAAGTGGAAACATACAATGCCTCCAAAAACTTCTGCCCTGAACTTGCTAACTGTCTCTTCCATCCACAGTCAAAGCAGGTCACATGGCCAAATCAAAGTCATTGCGGCAGGGAACTATCATCCACATGGCAAGTTTAAGGAGAGAACAAAAAGATTTGAATAAAATTATTTAATTTACACACCCTGAAAATTCAACTTTTATCTTTTGCAGCTGGGATCTAGAGGAATAACTGAAAAGATGTTGCCCTGAATGAATTAACAATAGCTTTCTCATGGTCTTCTACTGGCAAGATATAAACAGCTGACTCTTTTCTATTTATATTTCCCAGGTTTTGGCATCATGTTTGGGAAGAAAAAGAAAAAGATTGAAATATCTGGCCCATCCAACTTTGAACACAGGGTTCACACTGGGTTTGATCCACAAGAGCAGAAGTTTACCGGCCTTCCCCAGCAATGGCACAGCCTGTTAGCAGATACGGCCAACAGGCCAAAGCCTATGGTGGATCCTTCATGCATCACACCCATCCAGCTGGCTCCTATGAAGGTATGGCGAGGGTTCCATCTTTGGGTGGGTTTAAGAATCCTGCTCTTATTTGATGCACTGCATCAGCTTTATAAGCAAGCTATAAAATGCCTAAACCACATATTTTTTTAACATTCACAGATTATTCACAATTATTCTTTCACGATTATAATTTTCACCATTTCTTATAAATTGCAGCACATGAAAAGGAACTTTGGCTTTAGATGTGATTTTTAAAAAATCAGACACATAAAATGCGATCACAAAATAGGACACTTTTATTTCGGCTTTAAATGGTGTTTTTGTTAGACTTTATACTGAAGCGTATTATCCATCCACTCTGGTTAATATTGGCAATAGCCTCTGACCAACATTAGACCACATTTTGTTGTTTTCCATTTGCTCTCAAAATATTTAAACTTTTCTTTCATATAAAATTTGCTGCCAATGGATTTTAATAATAATATTTATAAATATATATACACATGCATATATAGGCATATACATATATATGTTTTATATGACCAAATAAATATGTGTATATATATACACACAAACATATACACACATATTTATTTGTCTTTATAGCTTTCAAATTTGTCTTTATAGCCTAAGAGAGAGCTATTGCAAATAAAAGCAAGTAATTTGAGTCCTAGAATAAGATATAATTTATCTTAAATATGTAGCTAGGAAATTTTTGGCAATAAATTTTCATAAAAGTAATTACATGTAAGCAGACAGCAGACCCAGAAAAATTTCAGTTACGCAAAGTTACTACAAAGAAAATCCAGGAATTGCAGTTTTCTTCTGCACTTCAGAATGATAAGAATTCCATAGACTATCAGGCAATTGCCCAAAAGTTCTCTATGGGAGTTAAACATCATTGAAAATTATAATGATATTATCCAGTGGATCACTCCAGAGTTTCATGATCTTTACAAAACTTGAGTTCAGATTCTTCCCTTGCTCATTATATTAGTAGATATCTGTGCTATTTGAATATGTTATTCTGTGTTAACATGAATACTGCATAAACTGTATTTGAATAATATGCAGAACAAAACTGAATGCATTTTTAAAGGGATGCAAAGAAAGAGTGGAGCTGATACATTATGGGAAATGCTTATGAAATATCACCTGACCTGACTAAATTAGAACTGTGAGTCCATTGTTCATGCATAGTGCTGGTCATTCTGTTCTGGTATTGAACATATGAGTCTGTTCTGCCCAAAGATTGATACAGAGTCTTATAATTCTGCATTTTGTGAGTTTGATTTTCTGGTAGAATTTCAAAACTTTTCAAACCAACTAAAATGTTAAGTACACACACACACACAAATGGATATTTGAGAAGATAAAGCTTTGGGAACAAAAGGAGGCTGTCATTTTAAACAGATATCAATTGATATTTATTAGAAACTGACTAACCAACTCTACTAGTTTGTATCTAGCAATATCCTACCGTTGAACATAATTTTCTCCCTAAGAGAAGGCTAACACTTAACTAATGATCATATAATAAGGTGGACCATATCTTTAAAAAGTTGGGATTAGAAAAAAATCTGCTTGTTTAGTTTCATTATTTTTCCTATATCCCAAGTTTTTACACAACCCAGAAAATGGAATGAGCAGTGTGCCCTGAAAAGTCTTCTACTATTTATCACCATGGTGAAGGAAAAATTCTCACATGAAACTAGGACTTATTTTCTTACCCTGGAGTATCATTATCATTATCATTGGATAAGAAACATTCTAGACAGAAGCAGAGTCTTAAAGAAACATTCTAGCTGAAGACCCAGGACATGCGCCGTCTTGTTAGAGTGTATGCATTATTTGGTCAGGACTAAGTGTCATTTACTTCACCATGGTTTTTCACTTGTCCAGATCCTAGCAGGTCCTGTTTGGGAGCAAAGAAAGAGGCTCTCGTCTTAGTGATAACACATCATGTTCAGTGGATGTGGATTTAGTAGAACCTTCGACTTCATTTCTTCCATCTCCTAGGTGGGCTGGCTCGTTATCCTTTCCTCTCTGACAATCATTCCCACTGAGAGTTGGAGCAAGATTTAGCAACTTCTAAGCTGCTAAACCTTGTGCTTCTCTTACTCACTAGCATGGGCTTTCCAGCCCTTGTGCCAAATGCATGAGCATTCAGTCCATATGAAATGAAAAGACTAAAATATTAGTTATAGACACGTAAATGTTCACTGGGTGATGACTGGAAGATACATCTCAAGTATAGAGCAGGTCCTGGATGTCTGCAAATGAGACTTCAGGCACAATTGTACCCCTCAGGGAAAAAATAAAATAAAAACAGACAAGGAGTGACAAAAACAAGATCCAGCTAGGTTGGATCTCACCCATAAAGATTAAGATTAATCAAATCCATTTAACTGAAGGACACCCAAAAAATCCAGCACCTCATACTAACACTAAACTCCCATAAAGCAAATCTTATCTTTCTCCAAATATGAGTATAAGTATTTCGCCACATATGAGTTCAGTTAACACCATTAGCAGACAGTAGACGATATTGGTGGTCAAACAGAATCCTGTGACTACCAGACTCTTACAATAAGTAAAAATTAAAAGGTTTAAGGGGCCAAACTATGTCATATAGTTTGTATGATCCAATTTTTCAGAAATGGCTTCTCTGGAAAAATCTTACAAGTCACCTAAGAATGACATATTATAAAGTATAGAGAATATATCTCAGAAGTCACAAAAGTCCTTGAAATAAGAAGTAATGAATAAATGGGCAGAAAAGACTGAATATAGTCATGCATGTTTAAAGCCATTTTGGCAAAATTATTTAAGTTAAATAGAACTAACCATTCTAGTTGGTTTGGTCAAAGTGTCCTTTAAATTGAGAAAGGAAAATAAGAAAAGAGATCATGACATAAAAACAGTCAGTGGAGGAAGTGTGTCACCCCGGATGTTGTGGAAAATACCAGTTCTTCAGTACTTGTCAGCAAGCTTCAGCAAGCTAGTTCCGAGTGGAAATCTGCCGTTGCCACCAACACTCTTCCTTGATTAGTTAGGATTTCAGCTGTTCCTGTTTAGAACCTCGTGCTTACCCATTGTCACGCTTACCAGGACATACCTCTCCTCTGTGTACACTTATTTAGGCCAGGGTTTCTCCAACCATACAGAAGATCAGAATCACCCAAAGAGTCTGATAAAACACAGATTGCTGGGCTCCATTCTCAGAGTTTGTGATTCAGTAGAACTGGGATGGGGCCCAAGAATTTGCATTTCTAATACGTTTCCAGGTGGTACTGATGCTGCTGGTCTGAGGACCACACTTTGAGAGCTTTGATTTAAGTAGTATAAAGGAATGTACCCACATAAGGTATAATCAATGTGAGTTTACACTGGCCGGGATTTCCAAACTGTCAGAAATTTAACCAGAAGCCACAAGTTAGCTTGTACTTGTGTCAAAAGTTTGTGTGCCCAAACTTTGGGGCTAGCCATGTAGGCCATGTAGGCTAGCCAACATAACCTGAACACCCGGAGGGGGAGGTTCCCTTTAAAACATTTGGCAAATATCATTGAGAAATTCCTTTAATATCTAATGTGATTCTGTCCATGAGAACATCATAAGCAATATTAGCAAAATCTGTGCTGAATTAGATGCATTACGTAAAGGGCAGGTTGAATGGTTATATTTGTTTGTGATTGCCCAGTAGTTCTCAAGCTTAGACTTTCATAAGAATTTCCTTGGGGGTGTATTATAGCTCACATTTTCAAGCCCCACCCTAGGGATTTTGATTCAGTATGTCTGGAGTGAGCCTGATAACTTGCTTTTCTAACACGCTCTCAGATGCTGCTGGTGCTGCTGATGGATAGACATACTTTAAGAACTGCTGTTCTAGGTGGACTAAAGCCACGACATAATGATCACCCTTTCCCTTTGTTACAGCCTAGAAATCATTTGAAATGCTAAAAAAAAAAAAAATAGAAGATAATATTTAAAAGCTTTTGTAGCTTCTACCTAAAATGAAAAAAGCATATCTTAACATTTGCTTCATATTTCTTTTTAATTTTCAAGTAGAATTATGTAAATAATGTTAAATAGCTTTATTTGGCATATCTGAATTTTATTAAGTGATGTCATAATGTATATAATCTCTAACTTACTTTTTTACCTAATATTATTTTGAGATAAATTCACACTGATGTGTAGAAAATGAGTTTATTTAAAAATTACTCTAGCTTTTTTTCAATCTATCCATTTCTCTACTAAGGGATATTGTCAAGTATTTGCTACTATAAATATTAATAATATTGTCATGGACATCTGTGTTTGTGTCTTCTTGGGCCTATGGTGAAAAGTTTTCTTGCAGTGGTTCTCAAAAGTGTGGTGTAAACCTATGGGGGTTCCTCAGACTCTTTTAGGGAGTCTACAAAATTAAAGTTTGCTTTTTTTACTCTCGTTTCCTGTGTATACAATGGAGAAGCTATATTACAAGTGATAATGTCATTGATTGATGGATGCTTAATGGATCGTGTGCTTTATATTCTTATGTTTTAAATTTTCTTGACTGGGCACAGTGGCTCATGCCTGTAATCCAGCACTCTGGGAGGCCAAAGCAAGATTGCTTAAGTTCAGGGGTTTCAGACCAGCCCAGGCAACATAGCAAGACCTCATCTCCACTAAAAAAAAAAAAAAAAAAAAAAAAAAAAATTAGTCAGGCAAGCTGGTGTGCACCTGTCATCCCAGCTACTCTAGAGACTAAGGTGGAAGGATCACTTGAGCCTAGGAGGTCAAAGCTACAGTGAGTCGTGATGGAACCGCTACACTCCAGCCTGCATAACAGAGCAAGACCCTGTCTCAAATAAATAAATATATTTATAAGTTTTAATATCTAATGCAGTGAATATTAATAGATATAACATAAACTAAGGTCTCTTTTAGGTCCTCAATAATTTTAAGAGGTTTTTGAGACAAAAAGGTTGAGAACGACTGTCTTGGAACTTATATTAAATGTGATTGTCTGTGACTTCTGCAACTTACCTTGCCCACACTACTGACTTTTTTGTTTTTTTAAATGAAAATAGAGACTTTTGTCTTTTTTAGTTGGCCAGAAATCTTCTAATCTCTACAACCTTTTCAAAAATTATTGAATACAATATTCCATCCCTTTTTGTGTATACTATATAATTTATCTGAACCAGCTGTTTTGAAGTTTTTTAAATTGTTAGATCCTTATTTACCATTCTTTTTCTAATTTTAGCCTTCAAAGCCTTCCTAACAATCTTCTTTTTATCTTTTAAAGATTGAAGAGTCACAGAGAAGACCAGTGCAAAACTGGCTCTGACTTAGTTTTCTTTGTCTTTGTAGTCTTCGGTATTTTATAATCTTTCAAAGCTGAGGTTCCGTCCCTTCCTTTTTTTATCGACTGCTGCTGACTACTGCTTTAAAAACCTCTCTATTCACAAAAGCAGGTAACATCAAGAGAGGTAAATCTTTAGGTCTGGCCAGCCCATTCTTGAAGATCACTGTTTCATTTTCTCTCCTGTCGTAATCTATGTTGAAAGCTCATCCAAGATGGAGTCTACTTTAATTACTCTGAAATTCTCTACCTTTCTCTATTTTTGTGATTCTCAATTTTGCATTGTGTTTAGAGCTATATCTTTTTTCTTAGTTTTATTTCCATGGGATTCTCTCTTTCCTTGAATAGTTTTTAAAATCTGCTTTCCCAAAATACAGGGCAACTATCTGACATTTTCTAGCAGTATTTCCCTTTGACCTAAGGTAACAGTTTTCCCAAAGGTTCCTCCTCAATTACACATAACTGATGTGCTCTTCCTTGTTACTCAGAGTTAAGCCAGAAGGAGTTATTTCTTTTAGTGTCTCCTTTACTTTCTGAGAGTTGCTGCCAAGCAGTTTAAACTGTTTCCAGATGTTTGCCATGCTCCTAGCTGAGTGAAGCTCCCAGCCATTCTGAGAGCTGGGGCTGCCCCCTCATGACTTTTCTGGCTCCCTTAACAGGTCTCTTCTTAAAGTTCATAGATTAGATTCCCCATTACTTTCCTATCCTCACAAATCAGTGTTTTTTGTTTGCTTGGTTTTTGTTTTTTGTTTTTTTTTACTCTCCCTTCTTTTAGACCTGTTTCTGCTAAAATATAATGTTGAGCCTAGAATCATCTTTTTTGCAACATGAAGTCCAATGCCTTCATGTTCACTGAGCTGGGTCACCACTTTTCATTTCTAAGTTCTCATCTAGGTGAACATCAGGACACTTCTAAGAGATAACAATGGAGCCAGGAGAAGATCTTGGAAAGAGATATATTCAAAGGAAGGAGGAAGAGCTAGTCCCAAGACCCTGTGGCAGGAACAAGCTTGAGGAGTTTAAAGGAAAAACAGATCATCTGTTGGGTAGAGCAGAGCACGATGGGTAGAGACGTGGGGGATACGGCCAGATGGACAAGTAGGGATTGGATGGCACGGGGGCACTTTTGGAAGCCACAGTCATGAGTCTGCTGTTTTGTGAAGCCTCTGTGCATGAAGGACACAGATCTCAGATGAAGAAATGGTCCTATTACAAAATGAATTAATTTATTTAAAGGTCAGACCCAATGTATAGTGTACCAAATATATTGATCTGATGTGTAATCCTGCAGGTGTTAGAAGTATATTAGTCAAATAGTTGTGAACAGCTGGGATGCCAGAAGTCCTTCCATTTTAATGATTATCAGAAGACATTTAATAAAAATACAAACCTTCTTAAAGAGGAAAGAGTGTATATGTTATAAAGATAGTTAATTTCACTGCTAAGCAAAATGTAATTATAAAATGAAACCCATTAGGCAGATTACCTATGTTTTAAAACCTCTCGTCAAAAATGTCACTTCAGAACTGCATTGAGTTCTTCAGAACCAGGGCCCTCAGCAGGAGGAGAGATTGCTGATCCTTTGCTAAAGTTGTTTATGTTATCTTTATACTTGCAAAACCAGTGAGGACAACGGACTTGGACACTCACATTTCTCTCAGTGCCTATTACTTCCTGGAATCCCTCATTCCAGTGTCAGTATGCCTTTTCAGCCCTCCCACCACCACAAAGACTGTGCAGTAGGAACATCACATGGGCCCCCATTTTCTCATTTGCCTAAATTCAGGAGATGTGGGCAAGGTACCTTGTTTCCAAATAAAAGAAGAAACCCAAAACCAAAGCCAGATTTATCATATTTCTTCATTTTTATGATCCCATCCAATCTGGAAACTTCAGCAAAGCAGTTTTTCATTGTATTAATGAGGTTATTATTTGATGTGTACCATGTCAACACACCATCTTTCCCCATAAATGTCTCTCTCTCACACCCCTTTAAAAGTAACAAACTACATCAGCCACTAATAAGAACCATCTTTGTTTCCATCAGTGTTTTGCAGTGTTTTACGTAAGTCACTTTAAGGTTTCCTTAAACTTTGAACAAACTTGAGCTCACATGGTCTAGTTGTTACTCTAAAAAACAAAAGCTGATGTTTTCAGAGAAGACAGTATCACCCCAGGGAATTTATCCCTGCAGGTAGCCACCTCTTCCTCCATTTGGCGGAGGCCAGTGTTAACCACACACCTCCAGGCGTCTTGGCAGGGCCATCCTGGTACCCAGTGTGACGGCTCTGTAATCACAAATGGGTGATGTCACAGCTGTCACACCTGCAGCTCCCTGGAACCAGCAGAGAATAACTGGACATTCATGGTCCATGATCTTGGCATTTGGAAGACAGCTCCTAGGCTCCCAACTAAAACTGGGTCACTGAGACCCTATGAATGAATGCTCTCAGTTACTCCCCATCAAGGAGTAACTGTAATCTGTTGCCAAGGATTATTAGAAAATAATCCTTCTAAATCCAAAGAAAAAAGGCATGTGACTCTCTGTGACTCCCACTCATGCTTGGAACTTGAAAGATTTAATCTCCTGCCACCCTCAAGACCAAGGTAAACACAAATTGAACGTACCATTTTAAAGCAATTGTCAGTTATAGGTTATATTGAAAACTTATTTACTACCAATTGGTGGTTAGATCTATTCCTGAAGCCCTCTTCTCATGGTTCAAAATGCTGTTCCCAGCATTCCTGCAGTGGCTGTGTTCCCCTACTGTAACTCCTGGGAGGAAGCGATAGAGAAGAACCCACACAGGGATTGCATATACTGAGGGGTCCTGTGAGTACCTCCACTTGAGTGTTTTAGCCCAACTCTACTCCCAGAGCGGAAGCTGGTGTGAAGGCAATGCAGGTGTCAAATCTATAGTAATCTCTAGTTTTTGTTGAAATCTCTTAGGCAACAGGCCTGACCAAAATCAAGAGTATGGTTACCAAACATCGGATAGTGTTTTACAGAGTACACAATATTTAAGATTTATTCTTTTGTGGCACTTATAATAACAAATAGTTTTAACCCAGTTGTACAGATAAGTCTTGACTGAGTATGATTGATTTGTTCAAATTCACCCAATTTCTAAGTTGAACCCAGGTATTTATTTATTTATTTAGAAACAGGGTCTCACTCTATCACCCAGGCTGAAGTGCAGTGACACGATCATAGCTCACTGCCACCCTTGTATTCCTGGGCTCAAGCAATCCTCCCACCTCAGCCTCCTGAGTGAGTAGCTAGAACCACATATGCACACCACCATCCCTGACTAATTTTTTATTTATTTTCTTATGAACACTGGGTCTGGCTATGTTGCCCAGGCTGGTCTTGAACTCCTGGCCTCAAGCAATCCTCTGGCCTTGGCTTTCCAAGTCAAGAACCCAGTTCTAATACCATAAACCCAGATGCATTTGGTTGCTACATACCCATTGTTTATAACTCCTGTGCTCTTCTTCCCTAAAGTGTTAATGATTACTTTGTGTATTCCCTCCCTCAAAGTATTTGCTTTCGAAATGAGGAGCATAGGAAAAAGACAATCATAATTCCAAAAAGAGAAACTTATATTGCAATATCAGACAGGTAAGTGGGATGGTGGTATTTTTGAGCAGGGGACATTTTCCAGTTTGCCTCAAGTAGCACAAGAAAGATTGATAGGCCTGGAGAATGTTGGCAAAAAAAAAAGACATAAGAGATATCACTTATTACTCACGGCCCCATGTAACACATGCTGTGTTCCATAGGTGCTTCACATACACCATCTCTGTAGACTAAATTATTAAACTCGATTTTTTGGCTGGGCATGGTGGCTCATGCCTGTAATCCCAGCACTTTAAAGGCCAAGGCGGGTGGATCACTTGAGGCCACGAGTTCAAGACCAGCCTGGCCAACATGGGGAAACCCTGTCTCTACTAAAAATACAAAAAATAATGGGACATGGTGGCATGCACCTGTAATCCCAGCTACTCTGGAGGCTGAGGCATGAGAACCACTTGAACCTGGGAGGCGGAGGCTGCAGTGAGCAGAGATCACGCCACTGCAATCCAGCCTGAGTAATGGAGTGACACCCTGTCTCAAATACTAAATAAATAAACTCAATTTTTCATTCTTCTCACCACAGCCTCATAAAGGGCTGAGTTCTTCCCCACCCCTTGAATTTGCATGTGACTTGCATGGCCAATGGGGTGATGTAAACAGACTTCTAATGGACAGCTAAGATTTCCCTCTGTGCTTATGCCAACATCATAAGAATATGCCTTAGATGACAGACTGCCTGCATCTCTGAAACTTGAAGCAGAGCCACCCAGCCCAACCTCATTGTATGAACCTGAGTGTGGGTGGTTTGTTGTGCAGCCTTATAGGACAACTGACTGATACACTATCTTACTTAGCCCCATACCAGCCTTTTCAATTAAAGAGTAGTAACTCCATCTTTTGGGTAAGGAAAGCAAGTCTTAGAAAGGTTAAAGGATTTGTTGAAGATCCCACTTCTGTAACTGGAAAGGCCCAGGACTCAAACTTTAGACCTATCTGACTCCAAGACCCGTGCTTATAATCACCACACCACTGTGCCTCCTGGTAATAAGTATGTTTGGGCATGAAAAACTGTTATATGCATAAATGATGCTAAGTCAGAAAACAAAATTGCTTCCTTCTTACCTTTTCACCTTGCAGATTGTGTAACTGAGACTCAGGTAGGCACAGTGGTTTTTCCTAAGACCGCAGAGCACATCAATGTCAGACATTATTTCTGTGGTTAAGGAATGCTTTTGATTTGATCATGTAGAAATTCCAGATTTAGCCCATGAGCTCTCCCTTGAGAATCTGAAAAGGACATCATTATAAACACCTACCTGACTATGATTCCCTATCATTACTGCCATATGACTTTATTTTTCAGTTGTAGAGTACTCAGAGAGCTTTACGGAGTCTTTCATTATACATGTAATCCATGCAGTCTTCTCAAGTGAATTAGGCAGAATATTTAAATAGGAAATGTCAATGAAATCATACAATGAGAAGCAAATGAGTGAACTTTCAAATGTGTGCCGCTCACTCCTGCTCCACTATGACCTCGATGCTCCCTGAGCTCATCATATTTTAGGTCAAACAGCGCACCCTCCAGATCACAAGCGTGTCTCCAGAACTGTGTTGGTTTCCCATAGAGTGGACCTCTCTGAACTCCTGACAGCTGAACTCATCAAATAAGGACAGCTGTGCTTTGATAGATGGGAAATTCTATGTAATGTGAAATGATATTTTCGGGGACATCTTCTTTTCCCCAGCTCTTCTCTCCCAGCAGTAGTGACCTAACTGAAAATAATCCTTCTAAATGAAAAGAGAAAAGGCATGTGGCTCTCTGTGACTCCCACTCATGCTTGGAACTTGAAAGATTTAATTTTATCTCTCATTTAGCATCATATAGAAATTGGGACAGTAAGATGGCAGCTAGAGGCTGCTTTAGTGGAACTATCAAATCCTATCCTTTTTAATGTTTTATTGTGTAATTTTAAGTGGAAGCATTATGCTGCCAACTTTATACTGATGATAAATCTATCACTTTAAAATCATTTCCAAGCAGCACATCATTATCTAATTGATTGGCTGCTACTACTGTTACCGTTAAGATTAAAGCCTGCCCAAGAAGGTACCTAAGTGTTTGCTGGAATCACTGAATCCATCACCTGTTGAGAATCTTCCTATCAGCTTTCTATTACTGTATGACAATTACCACTAAGTTAATGGCTTCAAAGAACGCATATTTATTATCACAGTTTCTCTGAGTTCAGATTCTAGGCATGGCTTAACAGGATCTTCTTGCTCAAGGTTTCACAAGGCTGCAATTAGGGGGCCAGCTGGGCTTCATTCCCATCTGGAGGCTCAAATGGGGAAGAATCCACTTCCAAGCTTATTTAGTCAGAATTCTGTGGGCAGAATTCTTTTCTTTGCAGCTGCAGAATGCGTGACAGCTTGCTTCTTCAAAGCTAGCAGGAAAGCAAGAGCTAGTCTGCTTGGGATATATATATATATATATATATATATATATATATATATATATATATATATATCTCATAATGTACTCACAGAAGTGATATCCCATCAGCGTTGCCATATAATGCAAGGTAACCATGAGAGTGACATCCCATCACCTTTGCCATGTAACATAACACAGAAGGCACAGCCTGTTACCTTTGCTGTATTCTATTGGTTAGAAGCAAGCCACAGATCCTGCCTATACTCATGGAGAGGGGATAATCAAATGATCACTAGGAGGTGGGAAACATTGAGGGGTCACCCTAGGGTCTATCTACCCTGGTTCCCAATGTCATTCCCACATGCAAAATACATTCATCCAAGCCCAAGATCCCAAAATCTCATCCCATTGCAGCATCATCCCAAAGTCCAAACTCTCATCATCTAAATTGTGATTAGGTATTGATGGAGTGCTTGGGAGTCATCTATTAAATGTAGCTGCTGGGGCACAATTCCTCTCCATCCATGGACCTATGAAGCTAAAGAGACAAATTATATGCCCCCAGCCTTTCCAACATATAATGGCGGGACAGCGCAGGATAACAGGTGTAAAAATTCTGGTTCAAAATGGGGGCGGGGGAGGGCAAGCAGGTGGAAGGTAGAAAGGAATTACCGGTCCGTGGCTCTTCTGAAATCCAGCCAGGCAAATGTTAGGAGTTCTCTGATTACATTTCAAGGCTTGGGAATGGCCCTCTGTGGCTTAGGCTCCATCCTCAGGGTTCTTGGTTCTGCCCTTCTTTTTCATGAAAGGCAGCACATGTTTGCATCCTGAGTAGTTTTATCAGCATGCTTTCCAATGCTAGTAGAATGGGAAGGGTCTGAAAGCCTCCTTTATTTCATACTCTTTTTGTCCCTTTCAGGCCAAGTGGTCAGTATTCCTGATGAAACAATTTCTTAAGAACTTTGTAGAGTTTGTATGGATTCACTGCAGTTCATTCCACTAGGTGAAGCCATATCCACAGATATTTTAAAGATAAACCTCCCTATTCCTTGGCCTCCTTCTGAGATGACTGAGGGACAATGCCTATATGCTTCCTTGAGGTTTTCTGGCTCGATTAAGAAGATCTATAGGGCAAACCCTTAATTTCTTAAATGAGCCTTTCATATAGCTGCATACTTTTGTCTTCTGATCTTTCTAAGTTTCTAAGAAAGAGCTGTACAGTCACACTCAGACTTTTCCCTAGTGCATGCTCTCCTGAGAGTGAATCTCTTCATTTTAGCATCTGTGCCATCTAGAGATCATCGGAATTTTTTACATTGTCAGATTCTGATTCGGTTTTTTAAGAAAAATTGTCCTCCCAATTTTCCTCTTTCCTCACACATTTTACTATAAGCAGAAAGAAGAAACCAGGGGGTTCCTTCAACACTTCTTAGAAATCTTTATACAGCCAAGTTTATCACTTTCAATTCTGCTTTCCAGATAACCTCAGGAGACTATTTCACCAAACTTTACATTACAAAAAATTCTCCTTCCTCCTTCCTTCAGTTTCCAATGAGTGTTCCTCACTTTTGAGCCTTCACCATCAGCATCCTCAAAGTCCAGATTTCTGCTCTGAGTCTGTTCATGTCATTTAGGCTTTTTCTACCATATTCCTCAAAATTCCCCCAGCCTTCACCCACCTGGTTACGAAACCCCTTCCACATTGTTATGGATTGAATTGTGTCCCTCCCAAACGTTTATGCTGAGGTGTTAACCCCCAATGTGACTTTGTTTAAAGATACGGACTTTAGAGAAGTAATTAAGGTTATGTGAGGTTCACAAGGGTAGGACCCTAATCCAATAGGGCTGGTGCCTTTATTAAAAAAGGAAGAGCTCAGTCATGATGGCTCACACCTGTAATCCCAGCGCTTTGAGGGGCCAAGGCAAGAGGATCACTTGGGTCCAGCAGTTCAAGACCAGGCTGAACAACATAGCAAGACCCTGTGTGTATTTTTTAAAAATTAAAAAAGAAAAAAAAGAGGAGGAGGAAGAGACACCAAAGGTGCCCACCCAGAGAAAAGGCTATGTGAGGATATAGGTAAGAAGGCAGCCACCCCAGTCTGTGTTATTTTGTTATAGCAGCCCAAGCAAACTAATACTCACATTTTTAGTAGTTCCCCACTTCCAGGTATCAAAAGCTATATTAGTTTTCTATTGCTATGTAACACATTACCATAAATGTAACAGCTGAAAACAACACACATTTGTTAATATCCTTGCAGTTTCTATGGGTCAGGAGTCTGGCACAGCTTCACTGACTCCTCAGGTCTCAGGATGCTGAAATTCAGGTTTCAGCTTGGCTACATTCTCCACTGCCTTCCCATCCAGAGGCTTGACAGGGCAAGAATTCACTTAGCAAAATTCATTTCCTTGCAGCTCTGAGGGAATGGGGTACTGAGGCCAGAAAGGAGAAGAAGCCTGGTTTGTTGATGAACAGGCAACCCCATAGGCAAGCAGGCTCAGTTGTGTCAGGGATGCTCTGAGACCATGTGGAGCACACCTCACAAGTAGCCCAGCAAGGAGCAAGGAAGCTGGGACATCTACCCACCAACTCCAAGCTTTCTTGGTTGTGGGTTGCTCCCAGGAGTTAATTCCCTGACAACTCCACACTTGGTCGTGCATTCCCCAACAGCCAGAGGACACCTTGTGGTAGAGAGACTCAGGGAACCTTCAGCATGGATAGGAAATGTCTGCAGGTGGCCTCTGGGGTGGACTGAGGGGATAAACGCACGACACCGGTGGCAACTGCTATCAGTATAATATCAACTTTCATTTCCTTAACAGATGTTTATTGTGCACCTACTATGTTCTGAGAGAAAAAACAACAGTATTTGGTCTTCATCTCCATAGCGTGCACAGTCTAGTGAGGGAGAAAGAATTGTAAAGACAAATGAAAACATAATGTTATAACAGAAGTGTACATATTTTGTTATGAAAGCTTTGAGAACAAAATGACTATACTTCCTAGAAAGTTTTGAGAAGATATCACTTTGGATTTTATGGAAGAGTATAATCTTATATTCATACCTAATGAATGAATACTCCTATGTAAACCAATAGTAACTTTACAAAGAGGCAATGACAATGTATTGCTTAAGAGCCCTCTGGAGCCAAACCGTCCAAGAAAAATTAAAAATCTTGATTCTTCATATTCCGGCTATATGACCTAGCGCAAGTTACTTAACCTCTGTGAGCTTCTGTTTCCTCATCTGTTAAAAGTGGATATAACAGTACTACCTCACAGGGCTGGAGTAAGGATTGAATAACTTAATACATTAAAACATTAGCAGTCAAGAAATAAAAAATGAATCAAAGCAAATGGTCATATGTACAAAGTATAATGAAAATTCCCTTTTTAAAGAGGAGAACAATATTTTGAGTTTTTCTCTCTCAATTAATAAAACAAAAAACGTACATGTCTGTCTTCATCATTTTAGGAATATTGTTTGGAATAATTTATATGTTACTCTCTAAACCATACAAGTGTGAGTTCTTAGAGTTCTTATAAATTTGAATGGAAAGGCCAGGCGCAATGGCTCATGCCTGTAATCCCAGCACTTTGGGAGGCATGAGGCAGGAGGATCACTTGAGGTCAGGGGTTCGAGACCAGCCAGGCCAACATGGTGAAACCCTGTCTCTACTAAATTTACAAAAACTACCCAGGGGTGGTGGCGAGCACCTGCAATCCCAGCTACTTGGGAGACTGAGGCAGGAGAATCACTTGAACCTGGGAGGCAGAGGTTGCAGTAAGCAGAGATCGTGCCACTGCACTCCAGCCTGAGTGAAAGAGCAAGACTCCATTTAAAAAAAAAGAAAAAACATTGAATGGAAAAATACCCCAGATCTCTTTCACTCGTGGGTGCATTCAAGTGTGAAGTTTCTAAGGGCAGGCTTCCAGTGCTATCTTTCCCCTGAAACCTGCAGGCTGCTGCAGTGCTGCAGGCCATTGCTCCCACCTAGGAGCAGGAGGCAGAGCAATGACTGCTTGCAGCAGCATCTGACATCAGCAGCCCTCACCTCCCGCCTCATGGGTCAGCAGCATCTTTGCATGTGAGTTGTGAGGCTGGAAACCTCATTGGCTGGAAACCACAAGCCAAGTTCACTTTCTGAAGTCTGTAGGTGTGGGGAAAAGGAGCACTTTTTAAACAACACTAAGGAGAGGTGCATGAGGAAATAGCTTTCTTCAAATCTCCATGTCCTAAAGCCAGATCTCACTTAGGTTAGAGCAGAAAGCTGGAGAAACAGCTGAATGTGATAAACCTTCTCTAGAAATGAAACCCTGTGGTATGTTTAGCAGATATTTTTATCTATAGAAGAAAATGTGCTTCCTTTGAGAGTTATTTCTAAAAACCTTTCATTTTTATGTTTTCACCACTTGAGAGCACTAAGTATTCATCATAGGCAGCTGAGCAAAATTAGAAAACTACGGAGAAAAAATAAAGACCGGTCATTTTTTTTGAATTTTGAATTTTGATGTATTTCTTGCACCATTTTAACACAGACACATGTGCGTACACATACACGGAAGAATGAGATTGTTGACTATATTTACGCAGTTTTGATTTCATTTTTTCACCAAATTTCAGGGGTTACCAAAGTTTCTTGGTTCTCAGTAACTTGTCACAGCACCTCCTAGAAAAATAAATAAATAAAAATAAAAGCCATTCCATTTATTAGGTAATTCAGTCCAAACTGTATGTCATAACAACAAATACATGTAAATTGCAATTTGTAAAATACTTATATTTCATTCTGAAACACGTGTGAAATGTGCAGGCCTGCTGGACACTGCCTCACTTCTCCAACCTTGGAACCAGGCTGGATACCACACCCTCACCCTCATTTCCTGTTCCACATTGATTTTCACACAGGACTTTCTGTTTGTTTTAGGTCATGGCAACTGCCAGATACACCACTTTACATTTGATGTCATCAAAATACATGTAGCATAATCTAATGTTGAAAGATGCACTAGTAATTTAGAAGGTATCTGACAAGTTAAATGTTGTTTCCTTCAAAATTTTAAAATAGTCTGCCACACCATTGTGAGTTTGCTTCAGTTCCCTGGGTTACCTTGGCATATAGTTTGGGAACTACGAACTTAGTCTCATTACACTGACTGCAAGATTATTTTTATTATTTTTTTTTCTCTTTCTGTTTTTGTTTGTTTGGGGTTTGCAATATTATTTTTAGTGGCCACATTAGAATTCTACAGATGTGTCATAATTTTAAAACCCTCTTATGGTTGGAAATTTATGTTGATTGTTAGTTTATTTTTTATTGATAATTTCATCGTCTTCAAATGGGTAAGAAACTCCATTCTTTTATGTAAAGGTAGAGTCTTTGAATCCACAATTACTACCCATAGTTATTTGGCCTATTTATATTCTTACCTTGCAGTTTCAGAGCCCAGTTAGCCCAATTAGCTGGTGGCACCTGCAGTCTTGAATGCTATGATTATCCACCTTCTAAATCCTATGATCTTCATGGTTTTGTCACTGATTTGATTTGGGGAACAATGAGCCTAAAACAGGAAACTACTTTTTAACCCATCAGCTGTGCTTCAGATTTTCAAGTTAATGAATAAAAATAAAGCCAAGGAATTGACAAGCCTATAAATTGTCAGCAACCAGAGAGAAATTAAACCTAGGAGAACACAGGGAAGAAATGAAGACAGAGCCAGGCACAGTGGCATGTACCTGTAGTTCCAGCTACTGGGGAATCTAAAGCAGGAGGATCATTTGAGCTCAGGAGTTCAAGGCTGCAGTGAGCTAGCATGGTGCCTGTGAATAGCCACCGTACTCCAGCCTGAGAAACATAGAAAGACCCTGTCCCTAAGAAAAAGAAAAGCAAAATATATGAACACAAATAAAAATCATTGTGAAATTCAAAAAAGTCTTACTTTTGGTGACTTCATACCAAAAACGTGGGCACAGCACTGTGTCCTACACCATCCGTGGGTACGGTGCAGCGAGGGAAGATGTCAGGGGAATACCCAGGACGGTGCATAGCTTCTTGGCACAGTGTTGTAGAGTGGTTCATATTTGAAATTAGCTCTTCAATTAAGGGTAGATCCTCGATGGATTATTATTCCATTAGCTTTAAGCTAGCACGAATCAAGTCAAATGAGAGGGCATCGGGGGAGAGAGTGAGAACATCAGGATAAAGGAGTTCTCATCAAATATAAGGAGATGGTGTTGAAGCTAGAGCTTATGAAGGTGGTGGAGGTCATTGATGGTGGAGGAAGAAGTGGTTTGGAGGTGATGGAGGTGGTTGAAGGTTGTGGAAGTGGTGGTGGAAGCTGTGGAGACAGTGATGTCAGTGGAGATGGTTGGTGGATGTGGTGGTGGCAGTGGTGGTAGTGGTAGTAATAATACTTTTTTAACCTTCATGAAAGGCTACTTGTAGATGTAAATGGCCCACATCTATTTTATGCCCAGTTATAAAGTTCCGTTGCCCACAAACCAATGTGAAGAATCCTTACGCAATTGCTTATAACAGATTCATTGTTTGTTTGTTTGTTTGTTTGCTTCTGTGAGATGCGAACTCACTTTAGGATACAGGACTGGGACTCATAGTTAGTGACATATTTGAATACATATTACCTCATTTAAGCCCCTGTGAGGTAGGTATTATCCTTATTTTATAGACTGGGTGATCTGAGGCTCAGAGAACCCAAAGGACTCACCAGTAGTCACACAACTGTCAAATGGCAGAGCTGAGGCATGCTCCACCCAGCTCAGGAGACTCCAGAGCCAGGGCCTTGCCACAAAGCACAAAGTTGTGTTTGAGATGGCTGTGAGTTGTCAAGGGTATAATGGGAACACTAGCACATTATAAGAGAGAGAGGTAAGGAGAAAACATGAACCTTAATTTCAAGAAAACAGATAAGTTGGAAGAAATTCAGTTGCCTTTATCTCTATAATATTTCTACCCCATCCTGGACATGGCATACAAATCTTCCTAGAAGCACCTTCCAAGTGTTCAAATTCTACTGTTTTCTAAGGTACTCACCATATCAATACCTTTGTTAGGTATTCAACGTTCAATTTGTTCAGCATTTTTGAATACCCAGCATGGGCTAGGCATGATGTCAGTGTTTGCTGGGGTGTGAAATTGAGTATGTCAGTGACTGAGATATTGATAACCAGGAGAGGCTAAAATTTCTATAGGACTGGACAAAAGTTGCATTTTCTGATACATTTCTCCTATGCCTTACTTATTTTTATACCAAAAACTGTTTCTGCCAAATTTTGAGAGAAATATGTTTAAGTCTCTCTCTAGAATTGTGATTTTTCCTATGTTTTTCTTACGGTATTTTATTGTCTAATATTGGGCTTCATATTCAGCATTGGATTAAAATTGTCTTGACTACAAGACATACCATGACCCTAAAGTGAAATTGCTGGATCATAAAGCATTTGTACCATTGAATTTAGTAAGTACTGACAGATGGCTCTCCAGAATGACGGTACCAGTGTACTCCCCATCAGTAAAGCACAAGGTTGCACATCTTACATCTTCACCATGCCCTGGTATTATACACTGAATATTTGCAGGTCTAAGGAGGATTTCATTGTGGTTTTTATTTCCTTTCTCTTTTCACTATTGTGTTTGAGCATCTCTTCATATCTTGTTAACTGTTGGACCATTCATTTGGTGAATTGCCTATTCAAATCCTTTGTCAACTTTCCTGTTGTTTTGCAAGAATTCTTTCATTAGTAAGAGTTTCTTTAATCACTTCACTTTAAGTGCCCCCTTGTCTTATACTTTCAAACCTGATTTCTTTTTGTTTCTATCTATCTTAGTCTAATACTGTACTTTTATTTGGGTATCTGTAAGTATTTTCTTATAAACAGCATATTGTTGTTTAGTTTTATGTTGTTTTGTCTTTATTCAATCTGACAGTTATTGGAATAATTTGGTACATTTATATTTAGTATCATAACTCATCCATTTGATTTCATTTCTTCCATATTACTTAATGCTTTATTTAATGTACATTTTTATTTTTTCCTCTTCCTTATTTCTTGCTGATTTGATCATGTTGCTTTTCATTCTGTTCTTCTCCTTTATTAACTTGGAGTTTCCACTTTTCCATTCCACTAATGGATTCTCCCCTTTCTGTGCTCTTATGATCAGATACTTTCCTTTTTTACTATATTTTTAAACAAACTCCCAACTAACTCCCCCAATAATATTAACTTATCTCTCCCCACAAAATGCAATATGTCCTCCCTATTTCTGATTCCAATAAGATGAGACAATTAGAAAAATGTCATCCATTCGTCTTCTTCCCTTTCTCCACTCCTTGTGACAAACAGACTTTGAAAAACTTTTATTTCCCTCCCTCCTAGATGTTGATGAACTCATTTTATACGTACAGCACTAAACTATTATTAGAATTTTCTGTACATTATGTTTTAAGAGCCCTTATTTAGCAGTTTTATAATGCATCATTCCTAGACAGTCTTACTTATCCACTCAGAATTAATTCAATAAAGAGAGAGAGAAACAGAGAGAGAGAGAAACAGACTGAGTGCACACCAGATGTGTTGCTTAACACAGCTGTCCCCAACCTTTCTGGCACCAGGGACCGGTTTTGTGGAAGACAGTTTTTCCACAGACAGGGGTGGGGATGGTTTCAGGATGGAAGTGTTCCACCTCAGATAATCAGGCATTAGAGTCTCATAAGGAGCGCACAACCTAGATCCCTCACATGATTGGTTCACCATAGGGTTTGCAACCCTATGAGAATCTAATGTTGCTGCTGATCTGACAAGAGGCAGAGCTCAGCTGGTAATGCCCACCCGCCTGCCACTCACCTCCTGCTGTGCGCCCTGCTTCCCAACAGTCAGCAGGCACTCCAGGTATGAGTCTGCGACCCAGGGGTTGGACATCCCTGAATTAACAGGTGTTCCCCTCCACCTCATATTTACTTCATCTTGAGGTCAATGTCTAGATTAGCACTATTCCGTAGAACTTTCTGTGATAATGTAAATGTCCACTAGGGTAGCCACCAGACACATGGAGATATGGAGCTCTGGAAATATGATGAGGATGACTCAGAATTGAATTTTTGATTTGATTTGATTTTAATTTAAATAGTCACATCTGTCTAGTGGGTACCATATTGAAAGGGAAGATCTAGATCATCTGTTATTTGGATATAGTCTTCACTGGCATTACCTCTAAAATGGTTAGAGATAATTGTAATATATGATCATGATTTGCTTTCTTAAGTCTAACATATAATCATGTATATATTTCTTTTGGTTTTGCTGATAAGTGAATATATTGTGGTTGAGTATAGGTTTCTCAGTCCTTTCCTCTCAGGTAGGGCTTCCCAGAAGAAGAACCTCAGACCAGGGTTCCTCTACAAGGGACTTACTGAGGGAGATGTCTCAGGAGGTACCCATGACAGAGTAAGGTAGGCAGGACAGTGCCGAAGAATATTATGGACAGAGCTGTGATTTCAGTTCCAGTCTAACCTGAGCCTGAGACCATGGGAGCTCTGGAGTATCAATGGCACCATGGGGTTGTCTCACCTGGAGATAGCAATTCTGACTTTTATTACCATTTTTCAATAAGTCATTGGCTGAGACCACCCCCAAAGAAGGGCATAACACCCCAGGCCCTGTGCATGAGGCTGTGAGCACTTTCTGGATAACTGTGGGCCATTCTCAGGAGGCGTGGCCTGCCATTGCCCGTCAGCCACCACACTCAGACCTAAGTCAACTGCAGGACTGTACTTACTCAAACTTCAGGTTTTTAGATAATAAGCCCATTAGTATTCTCATTCTTTCTTGGAAGTATATAATAGTTTTTTTCATTCTTAAGAATTAAAGAATTTTCTAGGATATGCCTATGTAAGTATTTTTTATTTTTTTTCAAATCGGCCCATTAATATTCTCTCTTTCCTGGAAATATGTAAGAGACTGTTTTTATTCTAAGAGTGAAAAATTTTTCAGGACATGCCTAGGTGTGTCTTTTTTTTTTTTTTTTTTTTTTTTTAAATCAGTCCTGCCCTGAACCTAATGACATTTTTTTAAACTGCCTATTCAGGTCCTTAGCTCAGGGAAATTATCGTCCATTATTTGTTAAATTATGCCCGCCATCTGTTCCTTTTTATTCTTCTGACACTTCCTTATTTTGCATGTTAAGTCTCTTTTTCCCCTGTGACTTTCCTTTCTTTGTATTTTTGCATAGGTTTTGAGACATCTCTTCTACTTGTCAGTCTCAACCTCATGTCTCAGCAGTGACCATCTTCTCCTTCAATCCATGCTTTGAATTGCCTACTTCCAGACATTCTCTTTTGTGTCATGCTTGAATCAACAGAGATGCTCTTGTTGCTTTTTACATTCAAGTTGTCATCTGTCTCTTCCAGTAGCTCTGTTTTGTTGGGCATGGTTTAATCTGTTCTGAGCCATTGTCCTCTCTCTCTCTCTCTCTCTCTCTCTCTCTCTCTCTCTCTCTCTGGGTGCTGGATATCTTTGGTTATAATATATTAATATACATTTTTTCTGGCTACTTTCTTTCTCTGTGTGGTAGTAGTCCCATGATTAGAGGAAGACAAAGTGGAAACTACACCTGGGGACTGATGGCATGATGCAGGCAGACTGTCAATTCCCCATTGAGATGCATGGAGGAAGTCCCTCTTTTCCTCCATCATCTCTCAGACTCTCCCAGCCTCCAGGGCAGCGACTCTGTATAGCTTCTAAGCACCACCTCTGCAGAGCTGGGAAATCCATGCTGCCATAGTTCACGGTCTTGGGTCCCCATATCACTGTGAGCCATGTTCTTCCCAGGACCTGAGCCTGCTGTCCACCCATGTGCACCTCTTCCCCATCCAGGTGGAAGCAAGCCCACAAGCTCTCTCTGTTGAGATGTCCTCAGCACCCAAGCCTTGTTGATGCAACTGCCCATCAGCCCCAGATGGCATTTGTTCAAAAGAAGTGGACACCCTGGAGTTGAACATGGAGGAGAGGGAGAATTGTGTAGGTCATCATGGTCCCAGAATCCTCCTGCTTTCTGCAACCCTTCTGAAGAGATATGAATTCAAATGTTCATTCTTCCCTTTCAGGATCTTTGTTTCAACAAATGCCAGCCACATACCAAGCCCAGTGCTGAGGACACAGCATTGAATAAATCGGGGATGAGTCCTTCCTTCCAGGAATGTTTACTCCAAAGGGGAAATAATTATCCATGTGATCTAGTTCTAATTGCAGAGTGTTATGAATGGGCAAATAAAGGCTGTGGTGGAAGGGCAGTGTTGCTGATTCATATTTCTGCCCTCACTTCCTGTACCCCCCCTTGTTACAATAGAACTTCCTGCCATGTTATCTGTACAATAAAGGTGTCCATTTCATTCCATGTCATCCTTGGACAATGTTTAACAAGTTGCATGTGAAGAAAGGTGGCTGAGATGATGGAGAATCTAGAATTCAGGTGATCCGATGATTGGCTGAGAGCACTGATGACTGGCTGAAAGCCCTGGTGGTCTTCTGTCAAAGAATCAAGGGAGGGAAGTAAACAATAGATTTCTTCAAACACTGAATGACTGTCCCATAAGAGGGGAGTTTAGTAACCTCTAGGAATCCCCTGGAAAGAAAAATAGGAAGAGGTAAGTGGAGGCAGCACAGAGAGACTCCAGTGCTTCACCTCAATAGGGCAAGACTTGGAAATGTGTTCTCCAGCAACACAAGGGGCTGCCTTGGAAAGGTGAGCTCCTCATCTTTAGGAACATTCAAATATTTATCCAACGGCACCCGTAAAAGGGACCTGAACACAGCAGACAGGGCAGGAGAAAAAGCCAGGAAGAACTGGGAGTTGAGAAGTTTGTTAGGGATTTGGTGTCTGAGAAATGAGAGTATTGGGCAATGAAAAAGGGTAAGAGAAGTGTGGCCAGGATTGCCAAGTGTGTCTCCTTCAGAGAGAAGTGTGGAAGGAGTAGAATTGTTTTTCAGTTTTATCTTGCCATGCCCTAGATAATAACTAAGTTTCCTAAAATCAAAAACAGCCATGGTTTTTTTCTTCCAAACTTTCTTTGTTTCTATTTTCTCTGGTTTACCTGAAGTAAAACAACAGTAAACAATAGGATCTGGCCAGGCACGGTGGCTCACACCTGTAATCCCAGCACTTTGGAAGGCTGAAGCAGGCAGATCATTTGAGTTCAGGAGTTCCAGACCAGGCTAGGCAACAAGGAGAAATCCTGTTTCTACTAAAAATACAAAAATTATCCAAGTGTAGTGATATACACCTGTAGTCTCAGCTACTCAGGAGGCTGAGGTGGGAGGATCACTTGAGCCAGGGAGGTCAAGGCTTCCGTGAGCCATAATCCGATCACTGCACACCAGCCTGGGTGACAGTGAGATTAAAAAAAAAAAAAAGAGAGAGAAAGGAAGGAAAGAAGGAAAGAAGGAAAGAAAGAAGGAAAGAAAGAAAGAAAGAAAGAAAGAAAGAAAGAAAGAAAGAGAGAGAGAGAGAGAGAAAAGAATCTGAGAGAAGCAATTTTCTACCTTCCTTTCTTCCTCTTAAAACCTCCAGTCCTGAAACATATGATATGTTATGAAAATATCGATTCATCTAAGCTTTTCCTTAAGTTGCTTGTACTTATAGAACTGTATCTGTCACCGTGCTCAATAAATATTTGATGATTGAATTAAAATAAGTTCCAGCTGGGCGCAGTGGCTCACGCCTGTAATCCAAGCACTTTGGGAGGCCAAGGTGGGTGGATCACGAGGTCAGTTCAAGACCAGCCTGGACAACATGGTGAAACCCCGCCTCTACTAAAAATACAAAAAATTAACTGGGCGTGGTGGCACATGCCTGTAATCCCAGCTACTCAGGAGGCTGCAGCAGGAGAATTGCTTGAACTCGGGAATCAGAGGTTGCAGTGAGCCAAGATTGCGCCATTACACTCCAGCCTGGGTGACAGAGCTGTCTCAAAAAAAAAAAAGGTTCCAGCTTCCAGCCCATAATAGTCTGTCTTCTGTATCAACATATGTCTCAGCAATAACACTGGGCAGGGGATCTTAACAGAAAACTCTGTAGCCACGTGGAGTGGAGCTATGTTTTATCAATTTGATTATAATTTTGTGGGCTGATAAAACTTAGGGGGTACCTGATTTTTTGGAGTTATGTAGTATTTACTGTATCTTCTTCTGGCACTTCCTAGAGCTGTTCCTTTTCCCTTGATAGTGTCGCCCCACTCTGTATGTTCCTTGGAGTATGCTGTCATCTAGTTGCGTGAGAGCCACATTACAAGCCTATTTGTCACATACTTACATAATGTTTATTTTTCCTTATACTAATATTAGCTCCACTGAATGTTAATTCATTGTAGCGTTTCTTTTGATAGGTTCGACCTTTTCTTCTGAGATGTATCTTCAATTTCAGGACACAATTTAGAGGCTTAAAGGTATCTTTGATGCTTTGACAACAAACCTCATGTAAACTTTCACTTTTTTTACTTTTCATGCTTTGGTAGAAAAGCTGTTCAGATAAGAATGGGGATTCTTGGGTGTCATCCCTGCAAACTGAGTAAATCTCTCAGTCTCAGTTTTCTCATATTATTACAATTAAGCGCTTAACTGTGCTAGCTGTTTCCAATGTCATCACATTAACCAACTGGTATAAAAATAAAATCGTCTGGGAAGAATTACTTACAGTACAAATCTGGGGCCCAATCCCCAGAGTTTTGACTCACTGTCTTTGAGAACCACGGGGCTAACTCGTTTCTTTCCACTGATTGAAGTTTTAAATGGCTAAAGCAGCCTGGCTTTGTCAAGAAAAGTACACGGGCGCCACCTAGTGTCCTTGAAAAGTTCGTACAGCTCACTCATCGGATGTATTCAAGCTTTAACTTGTCAGGGTTACCAGTTATAAATGCAATCGAATTTGCATTTTAATTAGTGAAGTCGATTATGTATTGAGATACACAAATGTTGTGCCATCGACTCATTTGGAATAATTAGTTAGATCTCACTTTTGATTTATGACTTGGCATTTTTCTGGACTCAGTTATGCCTCAGGCTTATTCTGTCTGAATCACACACAATTGCAATAGTCCAGCTTTTTGCAATTATTTATATTTTTGTACAACTCCAGAAACACAAAAGTGAAAGAATAAACAAAAAGACTTTCCCAGAAGAAAACGGCAATTTCTAATATCTTCCTATGCCTATTGGCATCATGGGACAGACTGCCAAAGAATTCAACCACATTCCATCCACCACCCACCCCTGGACTTCTATCCTTAGACTCTCACTGCCCCCAGAATAGGGAAGGTTATCAGGCCCCCTAAGGAAGGAGGCATGCTTTGCTTGGGTCTTCGGGCCTTGTCTGGGCACTGCACCCCAGTGTATTATCACCTGCTGTGCCATAGAGCCCCACATCCCACAGTGCAAGCCACAGGCTAGCAGCAGCAGCATCCCCTGAGAGCTTGTTAGATGTGGAATCTCTGTCCCCAGCCCAGCCCTGAAGGATGAGAATCTATTTTAGCAAGATGCCCCGGGGATGTGTGCAGGTGTTAAAGTTTGAGAAAACCTATCATAGAGAACACAAAGGCTTTAGCCAAAGAGAATGCCGATTCCCTTCCCAATGTGCTACTTGTCTTTGCTGTGTTTCCAGCAGCATAAAATAGTCTGGAAGGATGAACATCAGGCACATCTGGCATTGACATTAGAATCTGCTACTTGCTACTGACGTAATTTAAGCAAGCACCTCAAACTCTCTGTGCTTCCAGTTCCTCATCTGTAATATAGGAACTGTCCTTTTTAATGTGGGAAATTGTTGTAGGCTAACATGTGTACTGTATTTGACATAATGCCTGGTTCATAGTGATAAATATTAATTTCATTTCTACCCACCCCCTGCTTCCAGGTAGAAGTACAATGGAGTATAGTTTCAACATTGCTTTATTTTAAAAATTAGCCACAGTGTCTTTGACATGCTTCCCATCAGAGGTGGTGTCTACCTTCCCTCCCCTTGACTTGGGACTGGCTCATGATTCTCTTGTAACCAAAAGAATGGGGAAGAAGTTACTCTGAGGCTTCTCAGCACTAGAAAAGGAAAGGTCGTGCAGCTTTCACCCAGTTTTCTTGGGTTGTTTGCTGTAGGGGAAGCATGCAGCACTGAGAAAACTGCCGTGCTGGAGAGGCCTCATGTGGTATTCCAGCAGACCACTTAGCTGTGCTGTGCCCCCAGGCAAGAGTCACCGTTCACTGCCAGCCCACATGAGCGAGCATCATGGATGTCCGGCCCTTGTGCCCTCAGGTGGCTGCAGCCCCAGCCAACATCTGACTGCAGTGACTGACAACTGCCCAGCAAATGCCCTTCCAAAATTCCTGACCCACATGATTATGCAAAATCAAAGACTTGTTTGGGGGTGATTTATTATGCAACAACAGTAACTGAAACACACTTTGGTTGGTTGTTTTTGTTACTGTTTTTACTCCTTCAACAAAGAACTTATTCTAAGTCAAGATTCGACAAACTGTAGCCCTCTGGCCAAATCTAGCCTACATCTGTTTTAGGTTATTGTGAATTTTCTTTAATAGACTTTGTTTTTCAGAGCAGTTTTAGGTTCACTGCAAAATTAAGTGGAAGGTACAGAGATTTCCATATGCCACCTGCCCCTACACATTCACAGCCTCCCTCATGATCAACATCCTCTACCAGAGTGGCACGTTTGTTATAGTCAAAGAACCTCCATGGACACGTCATTATCACTCAAAGTCCATAGTTCACATCAGGGTTCACTTTTCATTTGCACATTCTATGGGTTTTGACAAATGTCTGACCTGTATCTACCATTGTCGTATCATAAGTAATAGTTTCACTGCCCTAAAAAAATCCTCTGTGCTCTACCTGTTCATCCCTCCCACACCCTAACCCCGGACAACCACTAATCCTTTTATCGTCTCCTTAGTTTTACCTTTTCCCATGAGTCCCATCATTGGAATCATGCATTATGTAGCTTTTCTCAGATTGGCTTCTTTTACTTAGTAATATGCATTTGTTTCCTTCATATCTTTTCATGGCTCGGTAGCACATTTGTATATATGTTAATACATTGCTGCTACAGTTATTTTGAACAAATTGATCTGTTACATTAAGAATAACAAGCTAAAAGTTTCATTTTACCTTCACTTATTTCTTCTCTGGTGTTCTTTCTTTTGTTATGTAGATATGAGCTTCTGACATATAACCATTTTTATTGCCTTAAAGAACTTCTTTTAACATTGAGTAAGGCAGGTCTGCTGGCAACAAATTCCCTGAAGTTTTGTTTGTCTGAGAAAGCCTTTAAGTCTCCTTTATTTTTGGAGGATAATGTCACAGAGTAGAGAATGCTAGATTGGTGGAGTTTTTTCCTCAACACTTTCACTATTTCACTCGACTGTCTTCTTGCTTGCATGGTTTCCGTGAGGTCAGATGAAATTCTTCCCTCTGTTCCTCTAAGGAAGTAAGGAGTTTTTCTCCTTTGGCATTTTTTGGGGTTTTTTTCCTTATCTGATTTTTCTGTAGCTTGAAAATGATATGGCTGGGCTTAATTTTGACATTTATCATGGTTGGTGTTCTGTGAGCCTCCTGGATCTGTGGTTCGGTGTCTGATTTTCAGTCATTATTGTTTCCAACATTCCATATGTTCCTTTCTCTCTGTCTTCTCCTTTTGGTATTCCTATTAAACATACACCTTTTATAATTATCCCATAGTCCTTGGATATTCTGTGCCTTTTTCATTCAGCATTTTTTCCCTTTGCTTTTCAGTTTTGGATGCTTCTATTGAGATATCCTCAACCTCAGACAGTCTTTCTTTCCTCAGCTGTGCCAACCCTACTAGTGAGCCTGTCAGAAGCATCCTTCATTTCTGTTAGTGTTTTTGATCTCTCGCATCTCTTTTATTCTTTCTTAGAACTTTGATCTCTCTGTTTACATTGCCCATCTGTTCTTGCTTACTGTCCACTTTATCCATAAGAGCCCTTAGTACATGAATCATAGTTATTTTAAATTCCCAGTCTCATAGTTCCAACATCCCTGTCATAGCTGAGTCTGGTTTTGACATTTGCTCTTTTCAGACTGTGGTCTTTACCTTTTTGTATGCCTCATGATTGTTTGTTGATAGCCAGATGTGATGCACTGGGTCAGAAACGGTGGCAAATAGGCCTTTGGTAAGGTGTGGGGAACGAAGGGTTCCATAGCCCTGTGATTAACACTCAGTCTGTAGACCTGTGATTAGGACCCAGTCTGTCTTGAGCCTGTGCCTGGACTGTGAGCTTCAGCTTCTCAGTTTTTCCCTGAGGTGGAACAGGGTGGCTAGAGGGGAAATGGAGTTGGGTTTTTCTTTTCCTCCAGGTTCATTAGGCTCTGCAAAAAAATTTTAAAACCAACAGTTTGGGCTCTGATAAAATGATTTCTCTTGAGGGAAGGCCTTGTTAAGAACTAAATGCTATGGCATATTTTTAGGTGGTTTCTTTTTCCCTCCTCTTGCCAGAAGAATGAATAGATTTTTCTCTGATAGTCACTGTGAGAGCCTGGTTAAGCTCCTGGAGATAAAACTCACAAAAGGGTGGCTGCCCCCTCAGACTGGGCCCTCCTGGAGATTTTAACTCTCAGACATGTGCACACTGAGCTCCCAGCAACTCCTCAATCCCAGTTCAGATTTCCCACCCAGTACTGGTTCCCATGGACGGTTCTGCCTGTGGGTTTCTGCTCTGGTAAGTTGTGATCTTCTGTATCTTCCTGTCTGCCTTTCCAGATTTGGAGGAGCAGTTTGTCCTGTGGCCTTACTTCTCTGACAGAACTAAGAAGATTCTTGAAATGTTCTGTTTAGTTTTTAAATTATTGTTAGAATGGAATGACAACCTCCAAGCTTCCTACGTGTCACTGGAAAATGGAAGTCCCATCCATTTTTGTCAATAAAGTTTTATTGGAACACAACCACACTCATTCGTTTCTACATTTTCTATGGCCGCTTCTGTGCTGTGGCAGAGTAGCTGAGTAGTCGCCACAGAGACTTGATGGCCCACAAAGCCTAAAACATTAGCTCTTCGGACTTTTGTAGACAATTTTTCCTCACATCTGTTCTAGGTAATAGGGATTGATTTATATGTAAAATAAAGTCTGTTTTTAATAGATTGTATAGTCTAGTGAGGGGGACGATACAGTAAAAACTAATAAACATCAGGTGGTAATAAATGTCATGAGGAAACTAGAAAAAAGGAGAAAAAGTGACAGGGTAATAGGGTGGTCTAAGAAGACAAAGTAACGTTTCAGCAGAGATGCTGAATGGGTCAGAGATGAGAATGGGTCGAGGGAGTGCCTCTGGGGGTAGCTGGGTGATATGGTTTGGATCTTTGTAACCTGCTCAAATCTCATGTTGCATTGTAATCTCTCATGTTGGAGCCTGGGCCTGGTGGGAGGCGATTGGATCATGGGGGTGGATTTTTCATGAACATTTTAGCCCCATCCCTCTTGGTACTATCCTCATGGTAATGAGTGAGTTCTTGCAAGATCTGGTTGTTTACAAATGTGCGGCCCCTCCCCACTCTCTCTCTTGCTCCTGCTCTGGCCGTGTGATGTGCCTGTTTCCCCTTTGCCTTCTGCTGTGATTGTACATTTCCTGAGGCTTCCCCAGAAGCCGAGCAGATGCCCACACTCATGCTCCCTGTACAGCCTGCAGAACCTTGAGCCACTTAAGCCTCTTGTCTTTATAAATTACCCAGTCTCAGATGTTTCTTTATAGCAGTGCAAGAATGGCCGAATACACTGATAAATGTTCTGTCTAGATGGAGAGGACGTTAACAGGAAAGGCGCTAATTGTGCCAGGAGGAACAACAGCCAGGGCCCAGTGAGAACTGGAGCCATGTGTAGGAGCTGAGGATGGGCCCCAGAGGATGGGCCTCGTTGAGAGCATTAGATTTGGGGGTCTGCTGTCTGCTCTGTTTCAGTGTCTAGTCAGCACATATCCCGGAAGCATTTTCCATGGGGGACCAGGCACCCTGTGGCTTGGGGGCTTGGGGGTGGCAGAATAACATTGTTGTGCCTGTAAAGAGGAGAACAGAGTTTCTCAGGATGGCTCCCTGGAAGAGACATCACAGCGGTAATTCCTGCACAAAGGGTTTATGGAGGAAGTGTTCCCAATAAAAACTGGTAATTAAATGCAGGAAATAGGCAGGAAAGGGACAAAAGTGAGTAATGGAGAATCTCAAGTAAGTTCCCACCTCTGTCTGATTCACAGGAAGCTCTGTAGCATAAATAACTCCTTAGACTTTCTTCTTTCTTGAGGCGGAGTTGGGCTCTCACACTCCCATATAGGGGAGGAAAATCTTTTTCCTCTCTCCTCTAGGTGCTTTGGCTGAGGCTCTGCAAATTAGACTGATGAAAGACAGGTTAAGAACAACAACAAAAACAGACAGACAGGCTGAAGTTTATTAGCACGTGTAGCTCGCACACATGAGGGAGAACTCAGTGGTGAGTAACTTAAAGGGGTGATTACAACGTGGGGCTTATATGGCATCTTAACAAAGATTGATAATTTTGTAGAGAAGTGGCAAGAAAAGGGTTTTTGACGATTGAGGTGGCAAATTGTGGGAAGGTAAATATATGGGGAAACAAATAAAAGATAGCGTTAGTGAGTAAGGTGTGTTTGTGTAGACTCTCTCAGTACCATCTCATCTCTGGTAATAAGGCCATTATCCCCTTCCTGGAGTGGGAATTTGGGTGGGGCGGGAACACCTTCACAACAGGACTTTATGTTCTGTTTTTGGGCAGATAGGAGGAGAGTAGAGAGTTCATTCTGAATCTACTTTTTTCTCACTTGCCTCCACTCAAAATAATTCCTATTCCAGAGTGGCGTATTACTCCCTGGCATTACCACCTCTCTGCCTGTGCAGGCTAATGGATCCCAATAGGCCAAGGACAGTCCATTGAAGATGAATATCTTGGTCCTTTCCTGCTGCTGTAACAAAATACAGGGATAGGAAAATTTACAAACAATAAAAATTTATTTCTTGCAGTTCTGGAGGCTGGAAGTCTAGGATCAAGGTGCCAGCAGGTTTTGTGTCTGGTGAAGGCACAGTCTGCTTCCAAGATGTCCATTTGAATGAGCAACGAAGGATAAATAGGCCAAAGGGGGCAAAGGTCATGTCCTCTCATGGGAGAAGAGATGGAGGGGAAATGGTCCCACCTAGGACCCTTAATCTTTTATAAGGGTGCTAATCTCATTCAAGAAAACGGCACCCTCATGACATAGCCACCTCCTGACAGCCCCACCTCGCACTGGGATTTCACTCCCAACCTGTGAAATGTGGAGGGACACATACATTCAAATGACAGCAATAAATTATGGGCACAGACTGTAAGAAACAAAGCACACAGATGCCAAGGGAGGGACATGCCAGAACAGTTAAAGAAATCCAAGCCCATCTATGCAGCCTATCAACAGAGTCTGCTACAAAGACCAAAAAGGAAATACCTTAGTATCTTTTGCATATGTCGACGTCTTATATTTGCCTATTTGTAATTCAAACATCAGGTACACCCCCTGTTTGCTATTTTGCTAAATATATTAATATATATGATCTTAAGTAAGAATGCTGCAAGCACACTGCACCATGCAGAATCGGTCTACAGTCATGGAATGGAGCAACATCAAAACCCCATGCCTGGCAATTTTGTTTTAGAATGCCAGAGAAGCACAACAGAGATAGCTGCCAGTACAGGCTCACTGTGCAAGGCCACATTCAAGCTCTACCTAGGGGCAGCGTACAAGGGAAGTGTTTAGTAATGAGTATCTGGAGGATGCAAGCTAATTCTTCCATTTCTTTGATGCCTTCCATAGTGGCTATACCAATTCTGAATAAATTCAATATAAAAGTAACTGTGAAGTTTATTAGCCAATTATATACATTCGGCTTTGTGTATAGCAGTGTGATTTCAGCTCTCACGAAGATACTTTCAGGAAGATGCCTTTAAGCCCTTGCGGTTGCTTTTATCTATCGTCCCACCAGGGGGCAGGCTTGAGTCGTTTTTACTTCCGTTGTGTGCTGTTCTTAGAGAACAAAGGCTGTGTCTTATTTAAAACAAAACAAAACAAAAACTACTACACTTGGTTACCTCAAAGGAAAAGTACCATTTGGCATTTACTTCTACCGTCACAGGCTGATTACAGACCTTCCATAGAATGGATTCGGAGTGTTACATATCCATCTGTCCTGTCTGGATTTCTTTCCACTCCATTTGGAACCGTTTTTGAGGATCTATTTGAATTGTAAACAGGAAGACATACTCTCTATGCTAACGTTCCACGGGCTAATATACAGGTCAAGGTTTCCAAATTCCTAAAATTGAAAATTTGTCAATATTTATGGTCATTTTTAATGTTTTGTGTTGCCGGTGTAAAGTCTTCCAGGATAGCATGGCCAGTGGCCAAATGCAAAAACACCCTCATGTTCCTGCCTCTGACGGTTTTCACCGCTGGTGGCTGAGGGTTGGCAGCAGAACTCCAGGACTGTGCCTCTGGTGGACTCATTTGCCCCATGTGACCCCCACCATAAGCGCAGGCCTAGCAGAAGGAAAGGAAGAGTTCGCATCTCGGCCTGCTCTGTCCCTTTCAGTGTCTTTGCCTGGAAAATATCAGTGTTTTCACACTTATGTTTTACCCTGGACCTGGATATGTGGGCACCTGTGCGAGGTTAAACTGTGATATCTTTCATTTTCATCAATCTGGAAAGTGGTGGCACGAGCTCAGTTGCTTAGGGCAGGACAAAAGAGGCTGCAACTGTAGGTGACATCTTCATTTGACTCATGCTCTTGGCTCTGTCTCTAACTGAAAGCCAACTCGTCAGCTTGCAAATTACAGCCACTGAACTGCGCTTGGGTAGGCAAAGGCACGTCTGTCTTCATTACTTGAGAGGCTGTGTAAAGTGCTTTCCCCTTTCCACCCCAGCATCACGTGGTTGCCAATGCCCTGTTACAGAAAGCCGAGGTATCTGACTGCAAAGAGAAGTGGTTCTCTCATCCCAAGTCCTGCCACCAGGGGGTTGAATTCATATGTTCCCGATAATAAGTACAACTTGGTGAAGAGGCATCACTAATTCATGAAATCTGCAGATACGTTGCTTTATTCTTCATCTTTCCATTACCAGCTGCATCAGATAGATGAAGGAGCAGCAGCTGGACAGTTTAATTTATTAGGGTTGTCAGGGCCAATCTACTGCTGATAATAGAACACAGTGGAAGTGGACCTGTCCAGTAAAGCACATTTAATCTAAATGATTCAAATAGTGTTTCGGCAGCTTCCTATAAATTAATTCATTTTAGAATCCCCTATTAATCTTGCTTTTAATTTCAGAATATGTGCACATTGCACACACATTTTTCTCTTAAAAATACCCTGTCTGATCATGCAGAGAAGATATTTGATATTTTAAATATTTTTCCTTTGATTTTGAAAACAAGATTGAAAGTCAAAATAAAAGACATCACTTGAGATCATGGGTGTCTGAACACCGTGTCTTACCTAGAGACCACAGAGGATTACTTGTCAGTTCAAATCCACACCAGGAAGGAATGCTTCCACTTCATGTTCTTGGACTGCCTGGCTGTCCTCCAAACTCTGGAGTCCTCTTGTCTAAGGCATTCATAGAAACTTCCTTACTTTTCATTATTTCAAATAATCTAAAATTTACAGAAAAGTTACAAGTACCATATAAAGAACTTTGCGTCCTGAATCTATTAAGTTGCCAACCTGATAGTCTGTCACTTCCAAATACCATAGTATGTTACCTACCTGCTATAGAATGAATACTTGTATCCCTCCAGAATTCATATGTTGAAATCCTTACCCTCAATGTGGTGATGTTGGGAGGTGGGGCCTTTGGCAGGTGATTGATTAGGTCAATGAGAGCAGAGCCTTTATGAATGGTATTAGTGTCCCTATCAAAGAGACCTCATACAGCTACCTTGTGTGAGGTTATAGTGAGAAGATGGCTGTCTATGAACCAGGAAGTGTGACCTCACCAGACACTGTACATGCTATCACCTTGATCTTGGACTTCCCAGCCTCCAGAACTGTGAGAAATCGATTTCTATTGTTTAAAAGCCACTTGGTCTGTGACATTCTGTTAAAGCAGTCTAAATCAATTAACAGTACCAAAAAGAAGCATCATTTTTTCTTTCTTTCTTTCTTTTTTTTTTTAGACAGAGTCTTGTTCCATTGCCCAGGCTGGAGTGCAGTGGCATGATCGTAGCTCACTGTAGCCTCATCCTCCCAAGCTCAAGTAATCCTCCCACCTTAGCCTCCTGAGTAGCTGGAATTGCAGGCACGTGCTACCCACCATGCCTGGCTAATTTTTTAAAATATTTTTTGTAGATACAGGTTCTCCCTAGTCTGGTCTTTAATTCCTGGGCCCAAGTGATCCTCCCACCTTGGCCTCCCAAAGTGCTGGGATTACAGGTGTGAGCCACCATGCCTGCATTTTCTACACAGCCACATGCCACCATCAAAATTAAGACATTAACATTGAGACCTTACTGCCACTTATTTCTCAGGCCTCAAGAAGGTTCTCCAGTTGCCCTAATAATGAAGATCCAATTGAAAGTCACATGTTGCATTTTGTTGTCATATCTCTTTTTAGTCTTACTGATTCCAGAACAGTTCCTCAGCCTCTCTTTGTATTGGCCTTGGCACTTCTGAAGAGCACAGGCCAGTTGTTTTACAGAATGCCCTTCCATTTGCCTTTGGCTGACACTTCCTCATAGTCAGGTTCAGGTGATGCACCTTTGGCAGGACTATCAGAGAAGCCATGGTGGGCCTTACCATTGTTCCAGATTCAGTGTGTTTCACGGCTGGCGGTGCTCGCTTTGATCACTCAGTCAAAGGTGGTGTCTGCCAGGCTTTTCAGCTCCAAGGTTACTCTTTTCCCCTCTGTAATTAGAAGGTATGGGAGGAGGAGGAGGTTAGTAGAGAATATGAAATATAGACTTTCATTTTTAAAACTTAAATCAGCAAAAGATCCTTTATATCAAATTTTAGTTAATTTTCTAAAATTGATTGGCTTTCTTAAGTCTCTTTGTTTTAGATGCATGCAGAAGAAATTATCTCTTGGTGTCTCTATGTTTCTCATTTCATAGGCAGGCAGGTCCTACAATGCTTGAAAGCCAAGGCCTATACTCTTTCACCCCTATTTGTTTAAGTTTTAATTGACATTTAATATATTTTTTAAGTGCACAAGTTATTAAGTGTACAGCCCAACATATTTTCACAAAGGAAACACACTAGATCAAGAATCATGATGTTATAAACCCACCCCAGGAGATTCTCATCTTGTGTCCGCTTCCATTCTCAATCACCCCCATGGGTCACCGATGCCAACTATACATTTTGCTGGGTTTTTAACTTAATTTTCATGGAATTCTGTAGTACCTGTGCGATTGTGCCTGATTTCTTTCACTCAACATTATGATTAGGAGATTCAGCCTTCTTCATGCCACTGTATATAATTGTAGTTATTGCCCCTCCTGGGCTACTGTCCACATGTGGGGTCTTTTACTCCTTCCTTCACTCAACAAGCACTTGTATATTAATCCATTCTCACACTGCCACAAAGAAATAACTAAGACTGGGTTATTTATAAAGAAAAGAGGTTTATTTGGCTCACCTCCTCTGCAGGCTGCACAGGAAGCATGACGCTGGCATCTGCTTGGCTTCTGGGGAGGCCTCAGAAAACTTACAATTATGGGGGAAGGCAGAGGTGGAGCAGATACGTCACATGGCCAGAGCAGGAGGAAGAGAGGGAGGCAGGAGGTGCTACACACTTTTAAACAATGAGATCTTGTGAGAACTCACTCATTAACATGAGACTAGTACCCCGGGGATGGTGCTAAACCGTTCATGAGAAGTTCACCCCCATGATCCAATCACCTCCCACCAGGCCCTACCTCCAACACTGGGGATTACTATTTGACATGAGATTTGGGCAGGAACGCAGATCCAAATCATATCAACCTACTAATTATCCAGAAATTTAAGCAAAGTGAGGAGCACTGGTGCTTACACTTTTGACCATCTAGTCTGTCTAAATTCTCTTCACTTTTTTTTTTTTTTTTTTTCACCCAGGCTGGAGTGCAGTAGCGCTATCTCGGCTCACCACAACCGCCACCTCCCAGGTTCAAGCCATTCTCTCACCTCAGCCTTCCCAGTAGCTGGTATTACAGCCACATGCCACCACACCCAGCTAATTTTTTGTACTTTTAGTAGAGACGGGGTCTCACCAAATTGACCAGGCTGGTCTCTAACTCCTGGTCTCAAGTGATCCACTCCCCTTGGTCTCCCAAAGTGTTGGGATTACAGGCGTGAGTCACCACACCTGGCAATTCTCTTCACCTTTAACCCAGTGGGGAAGCAATAATAGTTGTCTACTGTATACCTGGCACTGTACCAGGTGTTAACACATACCATGTCTCACTTAATCCTCCCTCCAATCTAGCAATATATCATTATCTCTGTTTTTTAAGGAAGGAATCTGATATTTACAGAGAGGTTTCCATAGTTCGCATAAGACCTTATTGTTAGGTGACAGAGCAGATATTCAAACCTACATCTGTCCATGTGCAAAGCTGGCTACAGCAGTCATGAAGATGCCGTGCTTCATATCCCCTGAATACACCTGAGTTTAACTGCAGCTTTGGTGGACTCATCTCATGCACACTAACAGCTTCTCTTTGCTCTGTGTCCAAGGGCTTTCTCTGACCTAACGAGTCTGCCCAGAAATGCCAGGGAATGAATGCCCCCAGAGGTAATCCTCAACCACTGTGGAAAGGAAGTTCTTGGATAAATACCCCCACTTCTCTGACCTGCATTTGACATGGCTCTGCAGGGCATCTGCTGCAGCAAAGAGGCCCAGTTGCCCATAGCATTAACCAGCTCACTGGGGCACCCAATGTGGATTTCTCTCATTTTCGTTGCACTTTCTTCAGTCTCTCATGTGGCTTTCTGGAATCTCCTCCCAAATAAAGAACCTGCACTAAAGTTCTTCTTCCTTGGGTTACTTTCAAGGGAACCCAAATTAGAATACCTATCCTCTCTACAATTCCTTGCACGGGATACCTAGTGCTTCTGAATAAAGCTGCATCCCAGATAACGCCCCGGTAAGGAGTTGTACAAGCCTGGGCTTTTCCTCCCTGTCACAGAATGCCTAGCCTACAGCATTCCGTGGCCCCTCTGGAGGAGGAAAACTGTCAAGACAACCAGGTGTCTTTTCTCTAAATGTCTAAAGAGGTATGAAAAAGAGGTGCCGTTTTGGTGTGTAGATGGCAAAGGGACAAAGCAGATCAATCTGAAGGGACTAACAATGCAGGAGTCATCAGGGGTCACAGGTTTGGATGCAGGGATGTGAATAAGGATTTCTAGCTAAGAGAACAAGCTTTGGCTCTAGAGAGGCCTGGCTTCAAAATCTGATTCCTCCACTTAAACTATAGCTTTGTGACCTTCACTGAGTGACTTATCCTCCATACTTCCGTATCCTCATGCCATATGCTGTTGTGTCAAATCTCTGTTAACCACAATAGCAAAGGGACCACATTCAAGAGGCCAGAGAAGAGACCCAGAGCCAGAAAATGAGACATGGGGTTTTATTAGGGGGCTCACACACAGGGGAGAGGGTTCAGTGGCAGGAAAACCGCAACTGTTTGCAAACAGCATGCAGTTTACATAGCATTGTCACTTAGCACCTTCTCCCTAACAACCTCCAGCTGGCAACCTTCATTTAACTCAAAACTCAGGGCCTCAGTGCCCTAGACAGCTTGTATTCCACAGAAGAGCCCATGGGCTCTGATGTTTATCACTGACAAGGAACTAATCAGGTTGGCCACTCCCAGATGCCCTAGCTTGGAACACACATTCAGGTGCATCTGCCATACAGGGTTATTCTAAGAGTATGCTTAAGTTATTGCTATCAGGTGTTTACCCTGATAGGTGGTGTGGTGATAATAATTCTGCCAATCTTATGGGATTTTTGAGTGGATTAAATTTGAAAATATACGTAAAGTTCTTAACATAACTGTCAGGAAGTAAAGCATTTTTTATGATGTTAGCAATGTGAATGTAGCAGTTAAGGTGTGGGTTCTGTAGCTAGATGGCCTGGGTTCAGATGCACAACTTTTCTACCTCCTGGCTCAAGACTCAATTTCCACACCTGTAAAATGGGGATAAAAGTGGACATTTCATACGGTTGTTATGGGGATTATATACAGAGAGAGAGGGAGAGCATGCACTTCAAAGAGTGTGTGTAGCAGCACAGCATACGCACTCTAATGTTATCTGTAAATCTAGAAAAATAACTTGAATCCATAAGCTATCTGGAGTCAGGAAAGTCCAATCATGGGGTGAGGATGTACACAGCTTTGCTTAACTGATGTACAGCTCATCAAGAAGACCAATATGGAAAGACAGTCTTAAATGTTTTTCTCAGGCAGAAGCTGTATGTAAACTGGGGATCAGCCAGGGAGAGGCAGAAACCTTAAGGTGCCAGGAGGAGCTGATTCTCTGATGTAAGTAGGGCAGAACTTGGAGTCTTCAAGGAATGTGGTGGAATGAATGGAAGGGATTCACAGAAGCAGGAAGAAGAAAACAGAGAAGGTGGAGTTGACACAGATAAAGAAAATGGATGGCTAACTCCTCTCTACCAGGTAAAGCTTGCTGCTGCCAATATGTTCTCCCTCCCCAACTAGAAGCACTTTCCAGGAAAGGCCAAAAGTGCTTGCATTACTCCCTGAGAACTCCATCTACCCCGAAAGCCACTGAGTCATTGGCAGGTAGCTTGTAGGTCATGTGGCCATTTTCCACACTGGAGGTGTCTGTGATCTTTCCCCTCCAGGGCACCATTCCTTCCAGCTTACTACACTTCGTGATGCTTCCGTGTTGAAAGTAGTCCCTTCCGCCTTCCTGGGTTCCTTGCCAAGATAAAATGAAGCAAAATAAATCAACTTGGCTTTCCCATCAAAGCCACCTCTGTCTCAACCATCTGTGACTTACAGGCATTGGAACTAAAATTCATGAGTGATGACATCTTATTTTTGTTTTGTTTGCTTGCTTTTTGGTTTTTGTGTTATTTTCTAGTTAGAGTAGATTGAATAAATGGATCGTTTTGCCTGCTAAAGCTCTATTACATGTACAGTTCAGGCAAGATGGGGAATATCCTTGGATTCAGTTCTAATTATTCCCTCAGAGGAAACCAAACTTTGATTGATGAAAAGGGTCCTTTCTGTGTTCAGCTCAGATGCTGTGGTCACATTTGACTGATTTGGAGCAGCTCTGAATCTTGGCTCTGTCAAATATTGCATGTAAACCAAGCTTTTTACTAGCTACTAATCTAGCATGGAAAAGTCCTGCCGTGCAAAATGAAAAGAATAGAATGATCTGCAAAAAGAACTTTTAGATTCTCAGAAACTGACTGACCAATCAGCCTGAAGCACTAGTCATAAAAATAATTAATGCATGACAGGTGAGCATCTGTAATAAGCACATCCCAGACACCAAGAGGCTGTGCTCCACCTGAATACAAGGCAGCTAGCCATGGGCACTATTATTCCCTAGATTGTACGATAGCAACATTAGGAGCAAGGGGTCTGCAGTCAGACATTCCTGGAGTTTATTTTATTTCATTTTATGTATGTATGTATTTATTTATTTATTATTTATTTTTGAGACGGAGTCTTGCTTTGTCACCAGGCTGGAGTGCAGTGGTGTGATCTCGGCTCACTGCAACCTCCGCCTCCTGAGTTCAAGTGATTCTCCTGCCTCAGCCTCCCGAGTAGCTGGCACTACAGGAGTGCACCACCACGCCCAGCTAATTTTTGTATTTTTAGTAGAGACAGGGTTTCACCACGTTGGCCAGGATGGTCTCGATCTCTTGACCTCATGATCCTCCTGCCTCAGCCTCCCAAAGTGCATTCCTGGAGTTTAATCCCGAGTTCACCAGTGTATTAGTCAACTATGGTTGCAAAAATGCTACATAGCAAACAACCCTACAAATGCTAATGACTTATAACAAACATTTCTTTTTCTTGCTCATGGATCTTAGGCTGGTGGGGTTACTCTGCTTTGAGGTTCAGGTCACTTAGAGTTGGCTGTGGGTTTTAGGTTGGGTTCAGGTCTGTTCTGGACGCCTCTTGGCATTTGTTTTGGACCAGCAACTACCCAGGCCAGGTTTTTTTCAGGGCAGATGGCAAGGACTCAAGGAACCAGTTAATATGTATAATAGCCTCTGCTTCTGTCAGTTCACCAACATTCCACTGGCCAAAACAAGACACATGGCCAAGCTCAAAGTCAGTAGGTCCCACTCTACTGGGAGACTCTTAAAAAGTCACATGCAGTGGGTGAGATATATCATCATCACAGGGAAGGAGGGAAGAAATGAGAGAATATTTCATCTACTACAACCACTAAAGAGCTATGGAACCTCAGGCAATGCTTGTAACTTCTTCTTTCTGATTTGTAAAATGAGGTGTAATAATAATATGTATCTCCTAGGGCTATTGGGAAGATCAAATGCAAGAGACAAATGATAGCACATAAAGATAAATAAAGGGGAACTTTTTTGTTATAGAACAAACCCTTTCTGTTTTAAACCTTTTTGTCTCCTGACCTCTTTCCTTCATTCTGGTAGCAACTCCCTTCCTCAATTTCTGAAATCTTGGAAATTCTGCTTGCTTTCCTTTCATCTCCAGGACTAATTCAAATTATTATGCTTACACATGAGGTTAAGGCAATGTGAATATCTTTGCAGACTCTTCCTTGTAATAGGCTGTGGAAAAGATAGATGGGAATCCAGATATCAGCTTTATTATTATAAAGCCCCATTTACTAAGGAGGCCTTGTACAATATACACCTCCACCTCACCCTCCAGCTTAGATATAAGAGAGAGCTCTGCGAGGCTGATACTGGTCAGCCTGCTACAGAGGAGTCACTTTACACACACTTGTCACCTGCCTGTTTGGGTCAGAGTGGGACGCTTAACCTCCAGAAGAGAAGTTCTGGGTCCTCACCCCATGGAAGTAGAAAACACAGGCTATGCAGACAGGAAAACTCTCCAGAAAAAATGAAGAGAAGGTCCTTCCAGCCATGCATGGGCCCTGACCGTTCTCCTTTCTCCCCTACCAGATAAGCCACACTCCCTGTCACATGCAGATGAGTAGGGGAGGTGTGAGAGAGCAGAAGTATTATTCCAGTGGAAGACTCTGCAGGGAAATGTGAGCGCAGCAGAGAAGCAGTTCCCCTGACAACCTGTTTTGCAGATGAGAAAGGTTAATCCCTTGCTGGGAGCTTTCTATCCAGTGGAGAAGTCAGCAGCCTTAGAGTCAGTGGCCTGGAATAATATCAATAATGGTCATCTATGATCACAAATAAGTCTGTGTAACAAAGCACTCTGAAGCTAAAGAGCTTAAAACACATGCAAACTACAAAACATTACTGACAGAAAGAAGGCATAAATAAATGAAAAGACATCCTCTGTTCATACATTGGAAGATGTAATATTGTTAAGGTGAAAATGCTACCAAAGTGATCTATAGGTTCAATCCAATCCCTATCAAAATGTCAACAGTGCTTTTTACAGAAATCAGAAAACCATCCTAAAATTCATATGGAATCCCAAGGGGCCTAAATAGCCAAAACACTCTTGAAAAGAACAATGTTAGAAGATTCACACCTCCTGATCTCAAAACTTACTACAAAACTACAATTAAAACCAAAATAGTATTATACATGCATAAGAACAGACATCTAAACCAATGGGATAGAATATAGCACTCAGAAACAAATCCTCACATATGCGGTCAGATGCTTTTCTACAAGGCAGCCAAGACTATTTAATGGAGAAAGGATAAGCTTTCCAACAAATGACACTGGGAAAACTGGATACCCACAAACCTAAAAAGTGAAGATGGCTCCTTATCTTATGCCATATACAGAAATTAACTCAAAATGGGTCAAAATGTAACCATAGAAATTAAAACTATAAAACTTTTAGAAGGAAACGTGGTGAAAGCTTCATGACATTGGATTTATTAATGATTTCTTCAAAATTATACCAAAAGCGTGAGTACCAAAAGAAAAAAAATGATAAATTAGACTTATCACAATGTAAAACTTTTTGTACTGAATTACACTGTTAAGAGAGTGAAAAGCCGTAGAACACAAGAAAATACTTACAAATAAGATATCTGATAAGGGATTAACACCCAGAATATATAAAAATCTGTAACAACTCAGCAACAATAAAAAGAAACAGCCCAACTCAAATATAGGCAAAAGATATAGCTAGATATTGCTCCAAAGAAGATATATAGATGGCCAATAAGTGCAAGAAAGAAACTCAACATAGTCTGAGAAAATGCAAATCAAAATCACAGTGAGATACCACTTCACACCCATTAGGATGGCTGTTATAAAAATAGTATTTTTAATGGAAAGTAACAAGTGTTTCAAGGATGTGGAGACATTGGCATCCTCATGCAGTGCTGGTGGGAATATCAAATGGTGCAGCTGCTGCAGAAAACAGTTTGTTGATTCTTCAGAAGGTCAGACATGCACTTAACTCTGAGACCCAGCAACTCCACTTCTCTGTACACCCAAAATAGTTCAAAACAAGGACTCGAACAGAGTATTGTATATCAATGTTCACAGGAGCATTATTCACGACAGCCAAAAGGGGTGACAACCCAAATGTCTGTTGACAGATGAATGAATGGATAAACAAAATGTGGTAGATATTATTCAACTTTTAAAAGGAATGAAATTCTTATACGTGTTACAACATGGATGGACCTTGAAAACATTATGCTAAGTGAAATAAACCAGAGACAAAAGAACAAGTCTTGTGTGATTTCACTTATATGGGGAACCTAGATAGGCAAAGTCATAGAAACAGAAGGTAGATTTGAGGTTACCAGGGGCTGGAGGGAAGGGGAGTTATTGTTTAATGGGTACAAAGTTTCTATGTGAGATGATTAAAAAAAGTTCCAGAAAGGAATAGTGGTGATGGTTGTACAACATTGTGAATTGACTTAATACCACCAAATTTTATACTTAGAAATAGTTAAAATGGTAAATTTTATGTATATTTTACCACAATATAAAAGAGTTTAAAACAATAAGCATTTATTCAAATTTAAAAGAAAAAAACATACAACCCTATCAAACGTGGGCAAAGAACATGAACAGACACTTCTCAAAAGAAGACATTTATGTGGCCAACAAGCATATGAAATAAAGCTCAACATCACTGATCATTAGAGAAATGCAAATCAAAACCACAATGAGATACCATCTCACACCAGTCAGAATGGTGATTATTAAAAAGTCAAGAAACAACAGATGATGGCAAGGCTGTGGAGAAATAGGAATGTTTTTACACTGTTGGTAGAAATGTAGATTAGTTCAACCATTGTGGAAGACAGTATGGTGATTCCTCAAGGATCTAGAACCAGAAATAGCATTTGACCTAGCAATCCCAATACTAGGTATATACCCAAAGGAATATAAATCATTTTATTATAAAGATACATGTGAGTATATGTTTCTTACAGCGCTATCTATAATAGCAAAGACATGGGATCAACCCAAATACCCTTCAATGATAGACTGGATAAAGGAAGTGTGATATGTATACACCATGGAATACTACACAGCCATAAAAAGGAATGAGATCACGTCTTTTGCAGGGACATGGATGAAGCTGGAAGCCATCATCCTCAGCAAACTAACACAGGAACACAAAACCAAACACCACATGCTCTCACTCATAAGTGGGAGCTGAACAATGAGAACACATGGACACAGGGAGATAGGCCAGGAACACAACACACACTGGGGCTGTGGTGGGGGGAGGGAGAGCATCAGGATAAATTGATAATTCATGCAGGGCTTAATGCCTAGGTGAGGGGTTGATAGGTGCAGCAAGCCACTATGGCACATGTTTACCTATGTAATAAAACTGAACGTCCTACACATGTATCCTGGAACTTAAATTTTTTTGAAAAAAGTATTTATTGTTTCTCACAATTCTGCAAGTTGGCAGTTTGGCCTGTACTTGACCCATGTTTCTTCTAGCCTCATCAGGGCTCACTCACATCAGCTTCTGAGTTGGCTAGAAGCTGGCTGGCCTAGCATGGCCTCAGCCGGAAAGACTGGTCTCTGTTCCTTGTGTCTCTCATCATTCACCAGGCTAGTACAGACTTGTACACATGGTAACCAGGCAGGAGTCAAAGCTGCACAGCCTCTAGAAATGTAGAGTTGAATAAGCACAGCATCATCTCTGCTGTATTCCATTGGCCAGAGCTAAACCGAAAGTCAAGGGAAAGGGAAACAGACTCCATCTCCTGATGGGAGGAGTCGCAGGGTCACACTCCAAAGGACATGTATACAGACAGGAGAGGAGAATTGGAACCACTTTGGCATCAACCTACTCGAGTTTGGGTTTGACATTGTTAAGAAGGTGTCAGGACACCAAATGGCATGTGGCAGGATGTACTCATGTAAGTAACCTAGGATTTGTTCATGTAAACGGTCAGTGCTTGTTTTAGGAATTTAAAAGTGAAGGAAAGCATATACAAACCTCAGTTCACGCATATAATTTTGTCTCCCAGTAGGTAAGCACCCGTCAGATTGTTTTTCAATCAAGCCAGCTGCTTTGCACTTTGTAGGAGCTGTAGCTATCTGGATTAGCTGAGATATGGAGCTGAGACATAGAGAGAACCTTCAAAGCAACAGAATTTTGAAGCTATAAGGGTGCCAGGGAAACTCTCTCAGTACAGACAAGGACCATAGCCCCAGCAGGGGAAAGTGATTTGGTGAAGGCCTCATAGTTGCCACAGACGAAACTTGGACTAGAATCCAGATTGTCAGATTTATAATCCAGCACTCTCTCTCTGACACGGTGCTGATTTCATTTTCCCTGGAACATGTAAACCCCAGTTCAGCCATCAAGGGAACACAATCTATTCTTTGAGACTTTGCAACTAAGAGCATGCTCTGCAGCCAGCAGTATTAGCCTCACCTAAGAGCTTGTTAGAAATTCAGAATATTGAGCCCTGTACCAGACCTGCTCTCTTGGAGGCTGCTGTTTAAGGAGACGCCTGGGGCATTTATGTGCCAAGTAGGGTTTAATATGCACTGCATTAGGACACTGGTTTTCAACCTCAAATACTCAGTGGAATTGCCTGGGAGAGGTTTAAAACTACCACTGCCTAGTCTTTACCCCAGAGATTCTTATTTATTAAATATTTGCTCTTGGGTACAGTCTGGGCTAAAGGATTTTTGAAAGCTCCTCAAGCCACGATTTCTCTGTAGTCTATTTCTAAGATGCTGAAGACATTGGCAGCTTTTTATATGGTTTTTCTCTCTGTGCAGTGGAGTAGTATTTTCCTAAGGAGTAAACAGCCTTCAGAAGACCCTAGTTGATGAACCTGCTCCAGCATCCTGGGTCAGATGTAGGATCAAGGGATTTTAAAGTTGCTGACTATTTAAATATATTTTCATAAGGGAGGAAGTTAAAGACCAGAAGTGGTCATTGAGAGGAATTTTTAAAAAATCAACTTTGTTTCCTAAGTGGGATAGCATTAATGTACAATGAAATTCCGTATCATAAAGGTGTGGCAAATTACATAGTTCAACAGTGAATGCCAAGAAACATGTAAATCATGGAAGAAAGAAGAGACAGAAGGGAACGCAAATAGACTACAGGCCTTACACATGAACAAAATCAATAGTTAAACTATAAATTTGATTTTTTTTTAAGCCTCTGGGGAGTCCAGTTGAAACAGTTACTAGATTTCTATCAGCAGAAAAGGGGAGTGGGAAAAGCAGAATTTCCTGTAGGAGAGCCAAGCTTTCTAATTCTAATTTGTAAATAAATGTGTCATGAGGCCTTTCTAGGGAGACACTTAATGAAGTAGCGAACAATGTCTTCAAGAACATGCCTGGGCCAAAAACACCCCTGGATTTTATGTTTCTTGTAGTGTCTTTTGTTAAATCTGTGGTGTTTATGTGAAAACAACTGATAGAATACAGTTTTGGAAACAGGAAAGATAATGTTGTTTGAGTCTCTTCTGATGTGTTTTTATTGCTTTAAGATATAACTAAGCTTTATCTAAGATATAGCTAAGAGAAGAGGAGCTTCAATTTGGCAAGGCAGCTTGGAGAGGAAAGAAGTGGATTATCTCTCTTTATTGGTACAAGGGTTCCTGCTGTTCTGTTAGTATCATTGAGGGAGTCAATGGGATTATTCGGTAAACTCTTTTCAGAGTCCTGCATTCTAGACTTAAACTTGCCCTCTTGGATAAACACATGGGGTAATTACACTCCATCATTCAGTCACAGAATGCATTCTAGGAGCATAATGTCCAGAGGTGCCCTTGGCGTTGTGAATCAATCATTTTTCCCTTTCTGTTTTGAATTACTGTTTCTTTTTCTATTAAATGAAAGAATGACCCTATTAATCTGGAGTTTAGGGGCTAGATTTTTTTTTTCTTCAATACCATCTCTCTCTCTCTCTCTCCATATATATACACACACACACACACGTATATATACATACATACACATATATGTATATGTATATATATACACATATACACACACATCTAAATACACCTAAATATACATATATCTAAATGTATGTGTATATGTGTTTATATATATCAGTAAGCTCTCTCTCTGTAATAAATATATGATTTTATATATACACAAAGGGAATGGACTAATTTTAAAATCCCTATTGAGTTGAAATGGTTTGGGTCATGAAAAGGGGACCTTAGGAGTAAGGAGTAAATCAAAGGCAAATGGTTGTTGACCAAAATTAGGGCTGTCGAGGCAGAAGTTGATAAAAAAAGGTTTATTGGAAGTCAAATGTGAGAACTGACCTGGGAAAACACACCAGCAAAGTTGGGAATGATCCAATGTCTGTTACAAGTTGGAATATTTTATAAGAAAGTTTGGGAGAAAGGAGAAGGACTCTCATATCAGAGTTGTCTTTTTTCATTGGAAGGTACAATACAGGGGTTATTGTCATTGTCTACAGATTGCATCATACAGGCTAACACATCTATGTGCAAAACAATCAGTGAAACTTCCTGATTCAGATACAAACCAGCAAAACTTCATAATTCAGAAACAAATCAGCATCCTTTTCAATGTCAGTAGGTTACACATTAATCAGTGTGTCAACAAGTAAAGGAACTTGGATACAATTCTTTACTCAGGGATAGGATGTTGCCAATGAATCACAAGACCTCCCCAAGGCAGACTAATTTGGAAGTCTGCAAATGTGACCTGCAGGTTGTCTTGGTCGACTCGTGCTGTCCAGACTTTAATGTACATATTAATTACCTGGAAATTTTGTTAAAATGCAGATTGTGATTCAGTAGATCTGGATGGGGCTGCAATTCTGCATTCCTAACAAACTTCCAGGTGATGGTTATGCTGCTGGCCTCAGGACCAAACTTTGAGTGGCCAGGAGAAGTTCTAGCAATATGGTTCCCAAACTTGGCTGCCCATTGGAATCCCCTGAAGAGCTGCAGAAATTACTGAACCCTAGAACCATGATCAGAGATGTAATTGGTCTGGGAAGAGACCTTGGCCTCCACCCTGATGATTCCAATGTGCATGACCAGGAGCCACTGCAATTGAAGCTGCCAGATGAAGCAGAACCTCTTACTGCCTTAGCCTGTCCTAGGGGTTATTAGAAATCCTCAAGGTGCATTCTTAAACCTTCCATTGGGTTTCAAAGGAACAAAATCTTTTAAATGTGAACACATTTCTTACCACGGAAAGAGAGAGAGAGAGATGTCCTTGGGATAAACGTCTCATTTTGCAAAAAGAAAAGACATGATTTGATTCTGTATATAGCTTATCTAAATGAAAGAAATGTTGCAGAGTTAGCGTTTCTGCTGTGCAAAAGGAAAGCACCTTAAGGAATCGCCACACTGTCTTCCACCATGGTTGAACTGAGTTGAATAATGAGAACAAATGGACACAGGGAGGGGAACATCACACACTGGGGCCTGTCTGGGGGTGGGGGGCAAGAGGAGGGAGAGCACTGGGACAAATACCTAATGCACGTGGGGCTTAAAACCTAGATGTAACAAACCTGCATGTTCTGCAAATGTATCCCAGAACTTAAAGCAAAATTTTTTTTAAAAAAATTAAAAAATAAGAAACGGAAAGCACCATAGACTTGCAGGTTTCTCTGGGTAAGCCAAGTTAGTACATAGGGAGGCATCAGGCTCCACTGGTGAGACTGGTAAAGAGATTGAGGATAAAGGGAGCTTAACCTACCAACTCTTTTCTTTCTTTTGATACAGGGTCTCACACTGTCGCTTAGGTTGGAGCACAGTGGTATGACTATAGCTGACTGAAAACTTCAACTCCGGGGCTCAAGGGATCCTTCCACCTCAGCCTCTTGAATAGCTGGGACCACAGGCACTTGCCACCATGCCCAGCTATTTTTTTTTCTTTGTAGAAATGAGATCTAGCTATGTTGCCCAGGCTGGTCTGGCAGTCCTGACCTCAAGCAGTCCTCCTGCCTCAGCCACACAAAATGCTTGGATAGCAGGTGTGAGCCACCTTGCCCAGCTCTGCCAACTCCTAATAGTATGAATAGCATCATTTCTTTGGCATTTGCTAAGAGTTACTGGAATATCTCAGCTACAGGCTTGTATCTCTGATTGGGTCTAAGAGATGGGATTTTCTTCCCTTCTGACCCAGCCACCCACCCATAGCCACATCCCACAACACCTGTTCTCTCTCCCTTAGACCTTCAGTCCTTGACCTTGCTGCCTGCTCCTTACTTATCAGCACCCTCATTTAATAATCTCCTTTCAACTTAAACTGCATGGTTCATCCACATTCTAGTGCCCATTGCTACCTACCTACCTGCATGACAACTCCCTGGCAAACACCCATTCTGAATACATCCAATGTCCCACCTTTGCAGAAGCTGCCCATATTTACTGGAAAAGTCAAGCAATCTTTTGGTTTGGTGCAATTCCAGTGTATTTTGACAAAGGAATCATTTATGCGTAATAAGAGATACAAATCATAAATGTACAGTATGCCAAATTTGTGGGTATGTATGTATTTATGTAACCACAACCAAGATCAAGATATAGAATATTTTCATCACCCAGAAAGTTCCCTTGGGCCCGATCCCAATAAGCACCTTTCCCCTAGGGGTAACTAGTATTCTGACTTTGATCACCAAAGAGAAATTAGTAATGAATGTCAAGGAATGTTTAGTAAAGCTGACTAAAGTACATGTGCTTGTTATTACATGGATATTTCATGCATAGTGGTAGGGGTTCTGCTTCTAGTGTACCCATCACCAAAATGTTGAACATTGTACCCAACAGGTAATTTTTCAACCCTCATTCCTTATCCACCATCCTCCATCCCTGCTTTTAGAGTCCCCAGAGTCTATTCTCTCCATCTTTATGTCCATGATGACCTTAATATTTAATGGGGTTAGAAGTTTCAAATTTCTGAGACATATGGAAGACTTGGATTGCAACTTTTCTCCTCTAGTTTTTGCATAGGGCATACTTTTTTCTTGGCATCTAAGAACAGTCAATTTCTGAAATATGAAGTACAGTACATAGTTATAATACCAAATTTATATTTTAAAATGTTATTTGACTGCCTGCCGGTTTTATTTCCAGATTAACAAGTTTCTTAACATTTATTATGCCTCCAAGAGATAATTTCCACATTTGTAAAGATTGCTTGAAATGTCAGGTAAAACAACAACAACAACAGAAATTTAAATTTAGGACATGCAAAGGTAAATTTTTCTTGGCCAAATTTAAAATAAATATGCCTTATGCTATATTTAAAATAAATATGCCTCGTGCTCTATGAGAAAGCAATTAATAGTGGCCCTTAACATTGCATATTAGCAATATTTAAAGCATAATTTAATCAGTTGGTTGATTTGGGGAGGTAGTTGCAATTGATATGTAGACTACATGTTTTATTAGTTATTAAATTTTTAAATGTCAAAATCTTGAGTAAACGCAATGTAACATTTCCTTTGTTACAGAGAAAGAATTTTCAGGTTGCATTAAAGACTAATTATTTCAAAGACCAGTCAACTTATTTTTCCCCAATTCCCATGAATTCTGAGTTTTAAGCACCCTTTTTTAAAAAACTTTGTTTCTGGAAATAGTTTATATTCTGCCCCCCATAGAATATACTTACATTTCTTTCATTGTATCTCAGAGAGTCTGGAGCTTGTCCTCCTGAGCTTTGACTGTCCTTTCTACTCCTGGGAGTTAAAGTTGAGGGTGCTGACAGGGTGTTGTGGTTTTCACATTTTATAGAGAGGCAGCATTTGTAACAGGTAGGTGTGAACCTTGCTTTCAGACCTTCCACCTGCCGGCTGAGTGACACTTGGAAAGTTCCTTGGCCTCTCGGAGCCTCACTTTCCTCCTTCTTATAAAGGGATAATAATGCCATACATTGGAGTCATATTATGATGATTATATATGGGAAAAATACTTCTAATCATCTTGGCACGCGACAAGTGTTTAATCCGTGGTAGTGACTAGAAACTCTGTTAAACCAATTTATGGATTGGTGGCAGTCATTTTATTCATCAGCTCACAAATTATTTAAAGTTCAGATCATATGGAGATGTCCCCCGATTTGGGCATGAGGGAGGAAATGATGGATTCTTGTTTATGCCCACAACACCTACTGTTGCCTAAGATGACCTTACCACCCAGCAGGAACTTGGCCAGTCTGCTTCTCAGATTGCTGTTCCAGAAAAGCTCATTTGCGAACAGTGTTGGGTTGTTTATTTGGGTTGTTTATTCTAGTCAATTGACTTGGCCAACAAACTGCATTTCTTCAGGAGTGGAGAGAACTGTATTTCATGTCCTCCTCTGTCACAGAACTGCAGACAGTAAACCAAGTGATGCCTGTGGTGCCATATGATGCTCTCCCTCTAAGAAAGCACATTCAGCTTTTGGGGAGGCTTCTTTCTTTTTTTGGCACAGCCCATGAATCAAATACTAGAAGAGTTTTCCCTCCAAAGATGAGACCTGTATGTCTAGATCAGGGTGCAGCAAACTTTTTCTGTAAAGGACATGATAGTAAGTATTTTACACCTTGTAGGCCATATGGTCTCTCTTGCAACTCAACCCTACCATTGTGGTGCACAAATCTAGCCATACACTCACCATATGTAAATATTGACAAAAACAGGCAAAGGGCCATGAGCCCCATAGCTTGCCGACTTCTGCTCTAGATCAATTCTGCTCAATGCAAATAAGATGCAAGCCACATATTTAATTTTACATTTCCTAGTAGCACATTAAAAACAATTCTTGGCTCATACCTGTAATCCCAGCACCTCAGGAGGCTGTTGCATGAGATCACTTGAGGCCAGGAGTTTGAGACCACCCTGGGCAACATAATGAGACCTCCTCTGTACAATTTTTTTTTAATCAATCAGACATTTTGGTACATGCCTGTATTCCTAGCTACCCAGAATAACTTGAGCCCAGGAGTTTGAAGCTATAGTGAGCTGTGATTGCACCACTATACACCAGCTTGGATGACAGAGCAAGACCTTGTCTTCAAAAAAAATTTTTGTAATATATTAAAACATCTTGATTTTTAAAGATAAAATGTTTTTAAGTCTTAGAATAGAAAAAGACAGATGCCTTACCTTTATGAGTAACCTAAATTTGCTGAGACCAGCCTAGCCAACATGGTGAAACCCCATCTCTACTAAAAATACAAAACTAACTGGGCATGGTGATACATATCTGTAATCCCAGCTACTTGAGAGGCTGAGGCAGGAGAATCGCTTGAACCTGGAAGGTAGAGGTTGCAGTGAGCCAAGATCACACCATTGCACTCCATCCTGGGCAACAAAAGTGAAACTCCATCTCAAAACAAACAAACAAAACAAACAAACAAAAACCCAGAAATTGGCTTTTTGGATTCCATGTGATTAAGATTATTACATAATTTGTTAAAAAGGGATTTTCTGATTAGAATCCCTTACCACTACCTCCACTCTGAAATATGTTGCCTGAATTCTCTTATTTTCCAGTGATATGTGATTCTCAAATGTTCACCCAATTACCCCACCCACTGTTGTTACCAAATGAAAGATATATAGAGAGAACTGAAAGAAAATAGATGAAATATCTATTGATAATATCAAATGAAAATATTTATTGAAAATATCTAATGATATTACAAAATCCAAACAAGAGTTACCATTTCTTCCTACAAGGATCTAAGTAGATCAAATCTGTTTGTTGTGATTATGTTCCCTGATGTTTCCAGCTACCTCCCTTAATAAAAACAAGGAAGCCGGTTCTTTACCAACAGGGTAAGAATTTAGATAGACAGTTTAAAAGTACATACATTCTGAGAGAATCTTGGTTTATACTTCAGTTGTGGAAATATTTAGCTTATTAACCTCCTGAGCTGTATTTACCCGAAAGACAAAATGAAACACATGTTTGAGGCACACAGAAGATATTGCTTTTGAAAAAGAGATGTGAGGTCCTATTAGGGCAAAGCTGTTAATTACACACTTCATTATTGTCAAGGTTAATACAGTCTGTGAGAGCAGAGGCACTTTTTCATCTCTTTTCGGGGAACAAGGGGAGACAGCTGTTTTCATGGACAGATCCATTATAGCTTATCACCAGCCAACAGCCTGCGGAAGGAGCACTATGAAATATGGCCACTGTCACTGGGAGCCTGAACAGATGCTGAGCTGGTCCAGGGTACAGTGAAAGACAATGAGCACCATGGCTTCAAACTCAAATAGGTTGGGTTGCATTGATTTTTAATGCCTGGAGGTTCCGTGGTATAAAATCCACCAGTCCTCTTGCAGTTACTGTATTATTGATCTCTATAAAAATGCACAATTTTGCTTTAATAAACATCAGAGACAGATAATAATAACGAGTGGTTCTTCTGTTTGGAAGCCTGGTTAAACCGTGCTGGAAAATTCTGCATGTTTGAATTTTCATTATTACTGCTTTGCCACTTATGAGTCTATAAAGTGAAACCTGTATCAGCAAAACAAATACTGCCTTGGTTCTGATTTAACTGGTCTTCTTTTCTTTTACTTTTTTAGGTGGGGCAACAGTTTGTTTTTAACAAACATTTACATTTTGCAAGCCCTTGATTATTAACACCGAATTAATAGTTTTCATTGAAACAGAAGAGTGTGTGCTTTATTTAAAGTGTGATACATTTATACCATCAACAAACATTTTCAAATGTTAAATATGAAAATGAAATCCAAGAAAAGACTGTCTTAGGACATGCCTTAGTTTCTTTGCCCTTTTGTTTGTTTGGTTGGTTGGCTTTTAGATTTTGCTTTCATTTTTTTACTGTTGGTTGATTAAAATTTCTTCTTTCCAAATGTTTGTAACCACATCATATCTTTTGTAGTGTTCAGATTTTGTTCATCAATAACTCTAAGGCTTATAGCCTTATAGTAAGGGCATGAGGCTAAAAAACAGGTGTACCAAAATGTGAAATACATGAAAGTCATCGTTTTGGTTAAGCTGAAGAAATGTTTCATCTTCATAGGGAATGAGAAAATGAACACGCAATTCCCAATGTGTATATATAGTGTAAATATACTTAGTGCTATGTATGTATATATAGAACACAATACATATAGTACATTTAACACTATATTATATATAGTTAAGAAAATGCTTATTTAATACAATTATATATTTGTATGTATATACATATAATGCTGACTCTTCTTGTACAGAAAAGCATACTTCAGTCTAACTTTTTTATTATAAAGGTAACCCTGATTGTAGAAGATCTAGAAAATGCATTAACCCTATTGTATACACAGTGTAACCCTCAGACCAGCATCATCCTCATCACCTGAGAGCTTTTTGGAACTCTAGCATCCCAGGCCACACCTAGACCTACTGAATCAGTCTCCCTTTAACAAGATGCTTGGGTGATTTGTGTGCACTTTAAAGTTTGAGAAGCACTGGACTAAAATATAAATCACCATTAGCCTTCCCACCCTGAGATGACAGCGGCTATCAACATTTTACTATATTTCTATCAACTTTTCTTTTCTATACCTATCTTTCCATTTAAATCTTGAAAGTCTAACTTGGTTAACTTTTCTGACTCATACATTACATTTTTAAGAAAAATAACTATAGAATGTTGATTATTAATTTGAAAGTATTCCACTTTTTAGATCTCGGAAGGAGTATTTATGTAACAATTGTAATTAATTTGAGATACATCTGTTTAAATTCAAGAAATATGTATTTTGTATCTAAAGTTACTAATAGTACTTTAAAGTCTCCCACATCAATTATCCCTTTTTTCCCACCGTATAAAGCTAGATTTGTTTCTTCTAGCTGTTGTTTGTAGCTTCCTTTCTTCTTCATTTATTATCAACCTAAATTTAAAAGTAAAATTTACCACCGCCGCTCCCCATCCCACCCTAGC